>NW_026610339.1:0-7500 GCF_029499605.1 Hyla sarda | reverse complement strand
TTATCTGTGGTGTTACATAGGACTGCAGGTCACATCTATACATTATCTGTACTCAGAGAGTTATCACTGTGTTATCTGTGGTGTTACATAGGACTGCAGGTCACATCTATACATTATCTGTACTCAGAGAGTTATCACTGTGTTATCTGTGGTGTTACATAGGACTGCAGGTCACATCTATACATTATCTGTACTCAGAGAGTTATCACTGTTATCTGTGGTGTTACATAGGACTGCAGGTTATATCTATACATTATCTGTACTCAGAGAGTTATCACTGTTATCTGTAGTGTTACATAGGACTGCAGGTCACATCTACTACATTATCTGTACTCAGAGAGTTATCACTGTGTTATCTGTGGTGTTACATAGGACTGCAGGTCACATCTATACATTATCTGTACTCAGAGAGTTATCACTGTTATCTGTGGTGTTACATAGGACTGCAGGTCACATCTATACATTATCTGTACTCAGAGAGATATCACTGTGTTATCTGTGGTGTTACATAGGACTGCAGGTCACATCTATACATTATCTGTGCTCAGAGAGTTATCACTGTTATCTGTGGTGTTACATAGGACTGCAGGTCACATCTATACATTATCTGTACTCAGAGAGTTATCACTGTGTTATCTGTGGTGTTACATAGGACTGCAGGTCACATCTATACATTATCTGTACTCAGAGAGTTATCACTGTGTTATCTGTGGTGTTACATAGGACTGCAGGTCACATCTATACATTATCTGTACTCAGAGAGTTATCACTGTGTTATCTGTGGTGTTACATAGGACTGCAGGTCACATCTATACATTATCTGTACTCAGAGTTATCACTGTGTTATCTGTGGTGTTACATAGGACTGCAGGTCACATCTATACATTATCTGTACTCAGAGAGTTATCACTGTATTATCTGTGGTGTTACATAGGACTGCAGGTCACATCTATACATTATCTGTACTCAGAGAGTTATCACTGTGTTATCTGTGGTGTTACATAGGACTGCAGGTCACATCTATACATTATCTGTACTCAGAGAGTTATCACTGTTATCTGTGGTGTTACATAGGACTGCAGGTCACATCTATACATTATCTGTACTCAGAGAGTTATAACTGTGTTATCTGTGGTGTTACATAGGACTGCAGGTCACATCTATACATTATCTGTACTCAGAGAGTTATTACTGTGTTATCTGTGGTGTTACATAGGACTGCAGGTCACATCTATACATTATCTGTACTCAGAGAGTTATCACTGTGTTATCTGTGGTGTTACATAGGACTGCAGGTCACATCTACTACATTATCTGTACTGTGAGAGTTATCACTGTGTTATCTGTGGTGTTACATAGGACTGCAGGTCACATCTATACATTATCTGTACTCAGAGAGTTATCACTGTTATCTGTGGTGTTACATAAGACTGCAGGTCACATCTATACATTATCTGTACTCAGAGAGTTATCCCTGTTATCTGTGGTGTTACATAGGACTGCAGGTCACATCTATACATTATCTGTACTCAGAGAGTTATCACTGTGTTATCTGTGGTGTTACATAGGACTGCAGGTCACATCTATACATTATCTGTACTCAGAGAGTTATCACTGTGTTATCTGTGGTGTTACATAGGACTGCAGGTCACATCTATACATTATCTGTACTCAGAGATTTATCACTGTTATCTGTGGTGTTACATAGGACTGCGGGTCACATCTACTACATTATCTGTACTCAGAGAGTTATCACTGTGTTATCTGTGGTGTTACATAGGACTGCAGGTCACATCTATACATTATCTGTACTCAGAGAGTTATCACTGTTATCTGTGGTGTTACATAGGACTGCGGGTCACATCTACTACATTATCTGTACTCAGAGAGTTATCACTGTGTTATCTGTGGTGTTACATAGGACTGCAGGTCACATCTATACATTATCTGTACTCAGAGAGTTATCACTGTTATCTGTGGTGTTACATAGGACTGCAGGACACATCTATACATTATCTGTACTCAGAGAGTTATCACTGTTATCTGTGGTGTTACATAGGACTGCAGGTCACATCTATACATTATCTGAACTCAGAGAGTTATCAGTTATCTGTGGTGTTACATAGGACTGCAGGTCACATCTATACATTATCTGTACTCAGAGAGTTATCACTGTTATCTGTGGTGTTACATAGGACTGCAGGTCACATCTATACATTATCTGTACTCAGAGAGTTATCACTGTGTTATCTGTGGTGTTACATAGGACTGCAGGTCACATCTATATATTATCTGTACTCAGAGAGTTATCACTGTGTTATCTGTGGTGTTACATAGGACTGCAGGTCACATCTATACATTATCTGTACTCAGAGAGTTATCACTGTGTTATCTGTGGTGTTACATAGGACTGCATGTCACATCTACTACATTATCTGTACTCAGAGAGTTATCACTGTTATCTGTGGTGTTACATAGGACTGCAGGTCACATCTATACATTATCTGTACTCAGAGTTATCACTGTGTTATCTGTGGTGTTACATAGGACTGCAGGTCACATCTATACATTATCTGTACTCAGAGAGTTATCACTGTGTTATCTGTGGTGTTACATAGGACTGCAGGTCACATCTATACATTATCTGTACTCAGAGAGTTATCACTGTTATCTGTGGTGTTACATAGGACTGCAGGTCACATCTATACATTATCTGTACTCAGAGAGTTATTACTGTGTTATCTGTGGTGTTACATAGGACTGCAGGTCACATCTATACATTATCTGTACTCAGAGAGTTATCACTGTTATCTGTGGTGTTACATAGGACTGCAGGTCACATCTATACATTATCTGTACTCAGAGAGTTATCACTGTGTTATCTGTGGTGTTACATAGGACTGCAGGTCACATCTATACATTATCTGTACTCAGAGAGTTATCACTGTTATCTGTGGTGTTACATAGGACTGCAGGTCACATCTATACATTATCTGTACTCAGAGAGTTATCACTGTTATCTGTGGTGTTACATAGGACTGCAGGTCACATCTACTACATTATCTGTACTCAGAGAGTTATCACTGTGTTATCTGTGGTGTTACATAGGACTGCAGGTCACATCTACTACATTATCTGTACTCAGAGAGTTATCACTGTTATCTGTGGTGTTACATAGGACTGCAGGTCACATCTATACATTATCTGTACTCAGAGAGTTATCACTGTGTTATCTGTGGTGTTACATAGGACTGCAGGTCACATCTATACATTATCTGTACTCAGTGAGTTATCACTGTGTTATCTGTGGTGTTACATAGGACTGCAGGTCACATCTATACATTATCTGTACTCAGAGAGTTATCACTGTGTTATCTGTGGTGTTACATAGGACTGCAGGTCACATCTACTACATTATCTGTACTCAGAGAGTTATCACTGTTATCTGTGGTGTTACATAGGACTGCAGGTCATATCTATACATTATCTGTACTCAGAGAGTTATCACTGTGTTATCTGTGGTGTTACATAGGACTGCAGGTCACATCTATACATTATCTGTACTCAGAGAGTTTTCACTGTGTTATCTGTGGTGTTACATAGGACTGCAGGTCACATCTATACATTATCTGTACTCAGAGAGTTATCACTATGTTATCTGTGGTGTTACATAGGACTGCAGGTCACATCTACTACATTATCTGTACTCAGAGAGTTATCACTGTTATCTGTGGTGTTACATAGGACTGCAGGTCACATCTATACATTATCTGTACTCAGAGAGTTATCACTGTGTTATCTGTGGTGTTACATAGGACTGCAGGTAACATCTATACATTATCTGTACTCAGAGAGATATCACTGTGTTATCTGTGGTGTTACATAGGACTGCAGGTCACATCTATACATTATCTGTACTCAGAGAGTTATCACTGTGTTATCTGTGGTGTTACATAGGACTGCAGATCACATCTATACATTATCTGTACTCAGAGAGTTATCACTGTTATCTGTGGTGTTACATAGGACTGCAGGTCACATCTATACATTATCTGTACTCAGAGAGTTATCACTGTTATCTGTGGTGTTACATAGGACTGCAGGTCACATCTATACATCATCTGTACTCATAGAGTTATCACTGTGTTATCTGTGGTGTTACATAGGACTGCAGGTCACATCTATACACTATCTGTACTCAGAGAGTTATCACTGTGTTATCTGTGGTGTTACATAGGACTGCAGGTCACATCTATACATTATCTGTACTCAGAGAGTTATCACTGTTATCTGTGGTGTTACATAGGACTGCAGGTCACATCTACTACATTATCTGTACTCAGAGAATTATCACTGTTATCTGTGGTGTTACATAGGACTGCAGGTCACATCTACTACATTATCTGTACTCAGAGAGTTATCACTGTGTTATCTGTGGTGTTACATAGGACTGCAGGTCACATCTATACATTATCTGTACTCAGAGAGTTATCACTTGTTATCTGTGGTGTTACATAGGACTGCAGGTCACATCTATACATTATCTGTACTCAGAGAGTTATCACTGTGTTATCTGTGGTGTTACATAGGACTGCAGGTCACATCTATACATTATCTGTACTCAGAGAGTTATCACTGTGTTATCTGTGCTGTTACATAGGACTGCAGGTCACATCTATACATTATCTGTACTCAGAGAGTTATCACTGTGTTATCTGTGGTGTTACATAGGACTGCAGGTCACATCTATACATTATCTGTACTCAGAGAGTTATCACTGTGTTATCTGTGGTGTTACATAGGACTGCAGGTCACATCTATACATTATCTGTATTCAGAGAGTTATCACTGTGTTATCTGTGGTGTTACATAGGACTGCAGGTCACATCTATACATTATCTGTACTCAGAGAGTTATCACTGTGTTATCTGTGGTGTTACATAGGACTGCAGGTCACATCTATACATTATCTGTACTCAGAGAGTTATCACTGTTATCTGTGGTGTTACATAGGACTGCAGGTCACATCTATACATTATCTGTATTCAGAGAGTTATCACTGTGTTATCTGTGGTGTTACATAGGACTGCAGGTCACATCTATACATTATCTGTACTCAGAGAGTTATCACTGTGTTATCTGTGGTGTTACATAGGACTGCAGGTGACATCTATACATTATCTGTACTCAGAGAGATATCACTGTTATCTGTGGTGTTACATAGGACTGCAGGTCACATCTATACATTATCTGTACTCAGAGAGTTATCACTGTGTTATCTGTGGTGTTACATAGGACTGCAGGTCACATCTATACATTATCTGTACTCAGAGAGTTATCACTGTGTTATCTGTTGTGTTACATAGGACTGCAGGTCACATCTACTACATTATCTGTACTCAGAGAGTTATCACTGTGTTATCTGTGATGTTACATAGGACTGCAGGTCTCATCTACTACATTATCTGTACTCAGAGAGTTATCACTGTGTTATCTGTGGTGTTACATAGGACTGCAGGTCACATCTATACATTATCTGTACCCAGAGAGTTATCACTGTTATCTGTGGTGTTACATAGGACTGCAGGTCACATCTATACATTATCTGTACTCAGAGAGTTATCACTGTGTTATCTGTGGTGTTACATAGGACTGCAGGTCACATCTATACATTATCTGTACTCAGAGAGTTATCACTGTTATCTGTGGTGTTACATAGGACTGCAGGACACATCTATACATTATCTGTACTCAGAGAGTTATCACTGTGTTATCTGTGGTGTTACATAGGACTGCAGGTCACATCTATACATTATCTGTACTCAGAGAGTTATCACTGTTATCTATGATGTTACATAGGACTGCAGGTCACATCTATACATTATCTGTACTCAGAGAGTTATCACTGTTATCTGTGGTGTTACATAGGACTGCAGGTCACATCTATACATTATCTGTACTCAGAGAGTTATCACTGTGTTATCTGTGGTGTTACATAGGACTGCAGGTCACATCTATACATTATCTGTACTCAGAGAGTTATCACTGTATTATCTGTGGTGTTACATAGGACTGCAGGTCACATCTATACATTATCTGTACTCAGGGAGTTATCACTGTGTTATCTGTGGTGTTACATAGGACTGCAGGTCACATCTACTACATTATCTGTACTCAGAGAGTTATCACTGTTATCTGTGGTGTTACATAGGACTGCAGGTCACATCTATACATTATCTGTACTCAGAGAGTTATCACTGTTATCTGTGGTGTTACATAGGACTGCAGGTCACATCTATACATTATCTGTACTCAGAGTTATCACTGTGTTATCTGTGGTGTTGCATAGGACTGCAGGTCGACATCTATACATTATCTGTACTCAGAGAGTTATCACTGTTATCTGTGGTGTTACATAGGACTGCAGGTCACATCTATACATTATCTGTACTCAGAGAGTTATCACTGTTATCTGTGGTGTTACATAGGACTGCAGGTCACATCTATACATTATCTGTACTCAGAGAGTTATCACTGTTATCTGTGGTGTTACATAGGACTGCAGGACACATCTATACATTATCTGTACTCAGAGAGTTATCACTGTGTTATCTGTGGTGTTACATAGGACTGCAGGTCACATCTATACATTATCTGTACTCAGAGAGTTATCACTGTTATCTGTGGTGTTACATAGGACTGCAGGTCACATCTATACATTATCTGTACTCAGAGAGTTATCACTGTGTTATCTGTGGTGTTACATAGGACTGCAGGTCACATCTATACATTATCTGTACTCAGAGAGTTATCACTGTGTTATCTGTGGTGTTACATAGGACTGCAGGTCACATCTATACATTATCTGTACTCAGAGAGTTATCACTGTATTATCTGTGGTGTTACATAGGACTGCAGGTCACATCTATACATTATCTGTACTCAGGGAGTTATCACTGTGTTATCTGTGGTGTTACATAGGACTGCAGGTCACATCTACTACATTATCTGTACTCAGAGAGTTATCACTGTTATCTGTGGTGTTACATAGGACTGCAGGTCACATCTATACATTATCTGTACTCAGAGAGTTATCACTGTTATCTGTGGTGTTACATAGGACTGCAGGTCACATCTATACATTATCTGTACTCAGAGTTATCACTGTGTTATCTGTGGTGTTACATAGGACTGCAGGTCACATCTATACATTATCTGTACTCAGAGAGTTATCACTGTTATCTGTGGTGTTACATAGGACTGCAGGTCACATCTATACATTATCTGTACTCAGAGAGTTATCACTGTGTTATCTGTGGTGTTACATAGGACTGCAGGTCACATCTATACATTATCTGTACTCAGAGAGTTATCACTGTTATCTGTGGTGTTACATAGGACTGCAGGACACATCTATACATTATCTGTACTCAGAGAGTTATCACTGTTATCTGTGGTGTTACATAGGACTGCAGGTCACATCTATACATTATCTGTACT
>NW_026610338.1:0-12228 GCF_029499605.1 Hyla sarda | reverse complement strand
CCCTCTCCTGTCTCTGTCCACCCGCACTGTGCCCTCTCCTGTCTCTGTCCACCCGCACTGTGCCCTCTCCTGTCTCTGTCCACCCGCACTGTGCCCTCTCCTGTCTCTGTCCACCCGCACTGTGCCCTCTCCTGTCTCTGTCCACCCGCACTGTGCCCTCTCCTGTCTCTGTCCACCCGCACTGTGCCCTCTCCTGTCTCTGTCCACCCGCACTGTGCCCTCTCCTGTCTCTGTCCACCCGCGCTGTGCCCTCTCCTGTCTCTGTCCACCCGCGCTGTGCCCTCTCCTGTCTCTGTCCACCCGCGCTGTGCCCTCTCCTGTCTCTGTCCACCCGCGCTGTGCCCTCTCCTGTCTCTGTCCACCCGCGCTGTGCCCTCTCCTGTCTCTGTCCACCCGCGCTGTGCCCTCTCCTGTCTCTATATATAGAAACAAATGCCCTGGAGAGGTGCTGGGGTTAATATAAACAAACTCCAAACCCCACACATGGAGAAAAAAACAGGTGGGGGTGCAAGCCCCCTAAAATAGTGCACCCTCCCTATTAAAACTTATTATTATTGTACCATAAAACTGATGGGGAACAAAAAAGAAAAGTTAAAAACACCAGCAAAGTCACCCTATCATGGACGTGCACCTGCTCCCATGTAATCACCCTGCGCCTGCAGTGCTACAGGGATTGGGGGGTGTATATTGTGTATATTGTGTATATTGCTGCCGTTAGAACTGTAATGCACAGCCTCCCCTACATGTTTCGTGTCATCAGTCACGTCATCAGGGGTAAATGAGGCTTATGGCGCCCCTGATGACACGAAACATGTAGGGGAGGCTGTGCATTACAGTTCTAACGGCAGCAATATACACAATATACACCCCCCAATCCCTGTAGCACTGCAGGCGCCGGGTGATTACATGGGAGCAGGTGCACGTCCATGATAGGGTGACTTTGCTGGTGTTTTTAACTTTTCTTTTTTGTTCCCCATCAGTTTTATGGTACAATAATAATAAGTTTTAATAGGGAGGGTGCACTATTTTAGGGGGCTTGCACCCCCACCTGTTTTTTTCTCCATGTGTGGGGTTTGGAGTTTGTTGCTCTCCTGTCTCTGTCCCTCTCCTGTCTCTGTCCCCTCTCCTGTCTCTGTCCCCTCTCCTGTCTCTGTCCCCCCGCGCCTGGTGTCTCGTTCTGTTTGACCTCTCACCTCTTGGGTTCCGTCACAGATATGCAGAGTTTGGAGAAGCTTCTGAGAGACGCCATAGTCCATGGTCAGCCGCGCACCCACCGTCCCTGGAAGAAGATCCTGATTTTGGTTGAGGGGATCTACAGGTGAGGGGCCGTACGGCTGACGTGGTTTTGTCTGCTCTCTGCAGTATGGAGGGCTCCATCGTCCGCCTGCCGGAGGTCATCGCCCTGAAGAAGAAGTTACAAGGCCTACCTGTTCCTGGACGAGGCCCATAGTATCGGGGCGCTGGGCCCTAACGGCCGAGGTGTGGTCGATTACTTTGGTCTGGATCCCCGGGATGTGGACATCATGATGGGAACCTTCACGAAGAGCTTTGGAGGAGCGGGGGGCTACATTGGGGGCACTAAGGTGAGGTTCTGGACGTTTAGTGTGTGTGTGTAAATATATATATATGTAATGTGTGTGTGTGTGTAATGCGGGGTGACATTGTGTGTGTGTGTAATGAGGGGTGACATTGTGTGTGTGTGTAATGCGGGGTGACATTGTGTGTGTGTGTGTGTAATGCAGGGTGACATTGTGTGTGTGTGTGTAATGCGGGGTGACATGGTGTGTAATGCGAGGTGACATTGTGTGTGTGTGTGTAATGCGGGGGTGACATATTGTGTGTGTGTGTAATGCGGGGTGACATTGTGTGTGTGCGTAATGCGGGGTGACATTGTGTGTGTGCGTAATGCGGGGTGACATTGTGTGTGTGCGTAATGCGGGGTGACATTGTGTGTGTGCGTAATGCGGGGGAGACGCTGTGTGTGCGTTAATGCGGGGAGACGCTGTGTGTGCGTAATGCGGGGAGACGCTGTGTGTGCGTAATGCGGGGAGACGCTGT
Source organism: Hyla sarda (assembly GCF_029499605.1). Lineage (NCBI taxonomy): Eukaryota > Metazoa > Chordata > Amphibia > Anura > Hylidae > Hyla > Hyla sarda. Next base: position 10,170 of record NW_026610338.1, on the reverse strand, counting down.
GTGTGCGTAATGCGGGGAGACGCTGTGTGTGCGTAATGCGGGGAGACGCTGTGTGTGTGTGTGTGTGTGTGTAATGCGGGGTGACATTATGTGTGTGTGTGCGTAATGCGGGGTGACATTATGTGTGTGTGTGCGTAATGCGGGGTGACATTATGTGTGTGTGTGTGTGTGTGCGTAATGCGGGGTGACATTGTGTGTAATGCGGGGAGACGCTGTGTGTGCGTAATGCGGGGGAGACGCTGTGTGTGCGTAATGCGGGGAGACGCTATGTGTGTGTGTGTGTGTGTAATGTGGGGTGACGCTGTGTGTGTGTGTAATGCGGGGTGACATTATGTGTGTGTGTGCGTAATGCGGGGTGACATTATGTGTGTGTGTGTGTGTGTGTGCGTAATGCGGGGTGACATTGTGTGTAATGCGGGGAGACGCTGTGTGTGCGTAATGCGGGGAGACGCTGTGTGTGCGTAATGCGGGGAGACGCTGTGTGTGCGTAATGCGGGGAGACGCTGTGTGTGTGTGTAATGTGGGGTGACGCTGTGTGTGTGTGTAATGCGGGGTGACATTATGTGTGTGTGTGCGTAATGTGGGGTGACATTGTGTGTAATGCGGGGTGACATTGTGTGTGTGCGTAATGCGGGGAGACGCTGTGTGTGCGTAATGCGGGGAGACGCTGTGTGTGCGTAATGCGGGGAGACGCTGTGTGTGCGTAATGCGGGGAGACGCTGTGTGTGCGTAATGCGGGGAGACGCTGTGTGTGCGTAATGCGGGGAGACGCTGTGTGTGCGTAATGCGGGGAGACGCTGTGTGTGCGTAATGCGGGGAGACGCTGTGTGTGCGTAATGCGGGGAGACGCTGTGTGTGCGTAATGCGGGGAGACGCTGTGTGTGCGTAATGCGGGGAGACGCTGTGTGTGCGTAATGCGGGGAGACGCTGTGTGTGTGTGTAATGCGGGGTGACGCTGTGTGTGTGTGTAATGCGGGGTGACATGCTGTGTGTGTGTGTGTGTGTGTGTAATGCGGGGTGACATTATGTGTGTGTGCGTAATGCGGGGTGACATTATGTGTGTGTGTGCGTAATGCGGGGTGACATTATGTGTGTGTGTGCGTAATGCGGGGTGACGCTGTGTGTGTATGCGTATATATAATGCGGGGTGACGCTTTGTGTATATAATGCGGGGTGGCGCTGTGTGTGTAATGCGGGGGGGGGTGTAATGCGGGTGACACTGTGTGTATAATGCGGGTGACACTGTGTTTGTGTATAATGCGGGTGACACTGTGTAATGCAGGTGACACTGTGTGTGTAATGCAGGGTGTGTGTGTAATGCGGGTAACACTGTGTAATGCGGGGGGGTGTATAATGCGGGTGACACTGTGTATAATGCGGGTGACACTGTGTGTGTGTGTAATGCGGGTGACACTGTGTAATGCCGGTGACACTGTGTGTGTGTGTATAATGCGGGTGACACTGTGTGTAATGCGGTAACACTGTGTAATGCGGGGGGGTGTATAATGCGGGTGCCACTGTGTGTGTGTGTGTGTGTGTGTATAATGCGGGTGACACTGTGTGTGTAATGCGGGTGACACTGTGTGTGTGTGTATAATGCGGGTGACACTGTGTGTAATGCGGGTAACACTGTGTAATGCGGGGAGGGTGACACTGTGTGTAATGCGGGTGACACTGTGTGTGTGTAATGCGGGGGGGGGGGTATAATGCTGGTGACACTGTGTGTGTGTGTGTGTAATGCGGGTGACACTGTGTAATGCGGGTTGACAACTGTGCGTGTGTGTAATGCGAGGTGACATTGTGTGTGTGTGATTCGGGGTGACATTGTGTGTGTAATTCGGGGTGACATTGTGTGTGTGATTCGGGGTGACATTGTGGGTGTGTAATTCGGGGTGACATTGTGGGTGCGTAATGCGGGGTGACGCTGTGTGTGTGTGTGTGTGTGTGTGTGTGTAATGCGGTGTGTGTGTATATAATGCGGGTGACGCTGTGCTTAATGTGGGTGACACTGTGTAATGCGGGGTGACAACTGTGCGTGTGTGTAATGCGGGGTGACATTGTGTGTGTGATTCGGGGTGACATTGTGTGTGTAATTCAGGGTGACATTGTGGGTGCGTAATGCGGGGTGACGCTGTGTGTGTGTATGCGGTGTGTGTGTATATAATGCGGGGTGACGCTGTGCTTAATGTGGGTGACACTGTGTAATGCGGGGTGACAACTGTGCGTGTGTGTAATGCGGGGTGACATTGTGTGTGTGTGATTCGGGGTGACATTGTGTGTGTAATTCAGGGTGACATTGTGGGTGCGTAATGCGGGGTGATGCTGTGTGTGTGCGTAATGCGGGAGACGCTATGTGTGTGTGTGTGTGTGTGTAATGCGGGGTGACATTATGTGTGTGTGTGCGTAATGCGGGGTGACATTATGTGTGTGTGTGCGTAATGCGGGGTGACATTGTGTGTAATGCGGGGAGACGCTGTGTGTGCGTAATGCGGGGGAGACGCTGTGTGTGCGTAATGCGGGGAGACGCTGTGTGTGCGTAATGCGGGGAGACGCTGTGTGTGTGTGTAATGTGGGGTGACGCTGTGTGTGTGTGTAATGCGGGGTGACATTATGTGTGTGTGTGCGTAATGTGGGGTGACATTGTGTGTAATGCGGGTGACATTGTGTGTGTGCGTAATGCGGGGAGACGCTGTGTGTGCGTAATGCGGGGAGACGCTGTGTGTGCGTAATGCGGGGAGACGCTGTGTGTGCGTAATGCGGGGAGACGCTGTGTGTGCGTAATGCGGGGAGACGCTGTGTGTGCGTAATGCGGGGAGACGCTGTGTGTGCGTAATGCGGGGAGACGCTGTGTGTGCGTAATGCGGGAGACGCTGTGTGTGCGTAATGCGGGGAGACGCTGTGTGTGCGTAATGCGGGGAGACGCTGTGTGTGCGTAATGCGGGGAGACGCTGTGTGTGCGTAATGCGGGGAGACGCTGTGTGTGCGTAATGCGGGGAGACGCTGTGTGTGTGTGTAATGCGGGGTGACGCTGTGTGTGTGTGTAATGCGGGGTGACGCTGTGTGTGTGTGTAATGCGGGGTGACGCTGTGTGTGTGTGTAATGCGGGGTGACATGCTGTGTGTGTGTGTGTGTGTGTGTGTGTGTGTGTAATGCGGGGTGACATTATGTGTGTGTGCGTAATGCGGGGTGACATTATGTGTGTGTGTGCGTAATGCGGGGTGACATTATGTGTGTGTGTGCGTAATGCGGGGTGACGCTGTGTGTGTATGCGTATATATAATGCGGGGTGACGCTATGTGTATATAATGCGGGGTGGCGCTGTGTGTGTAATGCGGGGGGGGTGTAATGCGGGTGACACTGTGTGTATAATGCGGGTGACACTGTGTAATGCAGGTGACACTGTGTGTGTAATGCAGGGTGTGTGTGTAATGCGGGTAACACTGTGTAATGCGGGGGGGGTGTATAATGCGGGTGACACTGTGTATAATGCGGGTGACACTGTGTGTGTGTGTAATGCGGGTGACACTGTGTAATGCCGGTGACACTGTGTGTGTGTGTATAATGCGGGTGACACTGTGTGTAATGCGGGTAACACTGTGTAATGCGGGGGGGTGTATAATGCGGGTGCCACTGTGTGTGTGTGTGTATAATGCGGGTGACACTGTGTGTGTAATGCGGGTGACACTGTGTGTGTGTGTATAATGCGGGTGACACTGTGTGTAATGCGGGTAACACTGTGTAATGCGGGGAGGGTGACACTGTGTGTAATGCGGGTGACACTGTGTGTGTGTAATGCGGGGGGGGGGGTATAATGCTGGTGACACTGTGTGTGTGTGTAATGCGGGTGACACTGTGTAATGCGGGTTGACAACTGTGCGTGTGTGTAATGCGAGGTGACATTGTGTGTGTGTGATTCGGGGTGACATTGTGTGTGTAATTCTGGGTGACATTGTGTGTGTGTAATTCGGGGTGACATTGTGGGTGCGTAATGCGGGGTGACGCTGTGTGTGTGTGTGTAATGCGGTGTGTGTGTATATAATGCGGGGTGACGCTGTGCTTAATGTGGGTGACACTGTGTAATGCGGGGTGACAACTGTGCGTGTGTGTAATGCGGGGTGACATTGTGTGTGTGATTCGGGGTGACATTGTGTGTGTAATTCAGGGTGACATTGTGGGTGCGTAATGCGGGGTGACGCTGTGTGTGTGTGTGTGTGTGTGTGTGTGTGTGTGTGTGTGTAATGCGGTGTGTGTGTATATAATGCGGGGTGACGCTGTGCTTAATGTGGGTGACACTGTGTAATGCGGGGTGACAACTGTGCGTGTGTGTAATGCGGGGTGACATTGTGTGTGTGTGATTCGGGTGACATTGTGTGTGTAATTCAGGGTGACATTGTGGGTGCGTAATGCGGGGTGATGCTGTGTGTGTGCGTAATGCGGGGTGACGCTGTGTGTATATATAATGCGGGGTGACACTGTTTAATGCGGGTGACGCTGTGTGTGTGTATATATAATGCGGGGTGACGCTGTGTGTGTGTGTAATGCGGGGTGACAACTGTGCGTGTGTGTAATGCGAGGTGACGCTGTGTGTGTGTGTAATGCGGTGTGTGTGTATATAATGCGGGGTGACGCTGTGCTTAATGTGGGTGACACTGTGTAATGCGGGGTGACAACTGTGCGTGTGTGTAATGCGGGGTGACATTGTCTGTGTGTGATTCGGGGTGACATTGTGTGTATAATTCAGGGTGACATTGTGGGTGCGTAATGCGGGGTGATGCTGTGTGTGTGCGTAATGCGGGGTGACGCTGTGTGTATATATAATGCGGGGTGACACTGTTTAATGTGGGGTGACGCTGTGTGTGTGTATATATAATGCGGGGTGACGCTGTGTGTGTGTATATATAATGCGGGGTGACGCTGTGTGTGTGTATATATATAATGCGGGGTGACACTGTTTAATGCGGGGTGACACTGTGTGTGTGTATATATAATGCGGGGTGACACTGTGTGTGTGTATATATAATGCGGGGTGACACTGTGTGTGTGTATATATAATGCGGGGTGACACTGTGTGTGTGTATATATAATGCGGGGTGACACTGTGTGTGTATATATAATGCGGGGTGACACTGTGTGTGTGTATATATAATGCGGGGTGACGCTGTGTGTGTGTATATATAATGCGGGGTGACGCTGTGTGTGTGTATATATAATGCGGGGTGACGCTGTGTGTGTGTATATATAATGCGGGGTGACACTGTTTAATGCGGGGTGACACTGTGTGTGTGTATATATAATGCGGGGTGACACTGTTTAATGCGGGGTGACACTGTGTGTGTGTGTGTATATATAATGCGGGGTGACACTGTTTAATGCGGGGTGACACTGTGTGTGTGTGTATATATAATGCGGGGTGACACTGTTTAATGCGGGGTGACACTGTGTGTGTGTATATATAATGCGGGGTGACGCTGTGTGTGTATATATAATGCGGGGTGACGCTGTGTGTGTGTATATATAATGCGGGGTGACACTGTGTGTGTGTATATATAATGCGGGGTGACGCTGTGTGTGTGTATATATATAATGCGGGGTGACGCTGTGTGTGTGTATATATAATGCGGGGTGACACTGTTTAATGCGGGGTGACACTGTGTGTGTGTATATATAATGCGGGGTGACGCTGTGTGTGTGTATATATAATGCGGGGTGACACTGTTTAATGCGGGGTGACGCTGTGTGTGTGTATATATAATGCGGGGTGACGCTGTGTGTGTGTGTATATATAATGCGGGGTGACACTGTGTGTATATATAATGCGGGGTGACACTGTGTGTGTGTATATATAATGCGGAGTGACACTGTTTAATGCGGGGTGACACTGTGTGTGTGTATATATAATGCGGGGTGACACTGTGTGTGTATATATAATGCGGGGTGACACTGTGTGTGTGTATATATAATGCGGGGTGACACTGTGTGTGTGTATATATAATGCGGGGTGACGCTGTGTGTGTGTATATATAATGCGGGGTGACACTGTGTGTGTGTGTATATATAATGCGGGGTGACGCTGTGTGTGTGTATATATAATGCGGGGTGACACTGTTTAATGCGGGGTGACACTGTGTGTGTGTATATATAATGCGGGGTGACACTGTGTGTGTATATATAATGCAGGGTGACACTGTGTGTGTGTATATATAATGCGGGGTGACACTGTGTGTGTGTATATATAATGCGGGGTGACGCTGTGTGTGTGTATATATATATATAATGCGGGGTGACGCTGTGTGTGTGTGTATATATAATGCGGGGTGACACTGTTTAATGCGGGGTGACACTGTGTGTGTGTATATATAATGCGGGGTGACGCTGTGTGTGTGTATATATAATGCGGGGTGACACTGTTTAATGCGGGGTGACGCTGTGTGTGTGTATATATAATGCGGGGTGACGCTGTGTGTGTGTATATATAATGCGGGGTGACACTGTTTAATGCGGGGTGACGCTGTGTGTGTGTATATATAATGCGGGGTGACGCTGTGTGTGTGTATATATAATGCGGGGTGACACTGTTTAATGCGGGGTGACACTGTGTGTATATATAATGCGGGGTGACACTGTGTGTGTGTATATATAATGCGGGGTGACACTGTTTAATGCGGGGTGACACTGTGTGTGTATATATAATGCGGAGTGACACTGTGTGTGTGTATATATAATGCGGGGTGACACTGTTTAATGCGGGGTGACACTGTGTGTGTGTATATATAATGCGGGGTGACACTGTGTGTGTGTATATAATGCGGGGTGACACTGTGTGTATATATAATGCGGGGTGACACTGTTTAATGCGGGGTGACACTGTGTGTGTGTATATATAATGCGGGGTGACACTGTGTGTGTGTATATATAATGCGGGGTGACACTGTTTAATGCGGGGTGACACTGTTTAATGCGGGGTGACACTGTGTGTGTGTATATATAATGCGGGGTGACACTGTGTGTGTGTATATATAATGCGGGGTGACACTGTGTGTGTGTATATATAATGCGGGGTGACACTGTGTGTGTGTATATATAATGCGGGGTGACACTGTTTAATGCGGGGTGACACTGTGTGTGTGTATATATAATGCGGGGTGACGCTGTGTGTGTGTATATATAATGCGGGGTGACGCTGTGTGTGTGTATATATATAATGCGGGGTGACGCTGTGTGTGTGTATATATAATGCGGGGTGACGCTGTGTGTGTGTATATATAATGCCGGGTGACACTGTGTGTGTGTATATATAATGCGGGGTGACGCTGTGTGTGTGTATATATAATGCGGGGTGACACTGTTTAATGCGGGGTGACACTGTGTGTGTGTATATATAATGCGGGGTGACACTGTGTGTGTGTATATATAATGCGGGGTGACGCTGTGTGTGTGTGTATATATAATGCGGGGTGACACTGTGTGTGTGTATATATAATGCGGGGTGACGCTGTGTGTGTGTATATATAATGCGGGGTGACACTGTGTGTGTGTATATATAATGCGGGGTGACACTGTGTGTGTGTATATATAATGCGGGGTGACACTGTTTAATGCGGGGTGACACTGTGTGTGTGTATATATAATGCGGGGTGACACTGTGTGTGTGTATATATAATGCGGGGTGACACTGTGTGTGTGTATATATATAATGCGGGGTGACGCTGTGTGTGTGTATATATAATGCGGGGTGACACTGTTTAATGCGGGGTGACACTGTGTGTGTGTATATATAATGCGGGGTGACACTGTGTGTGTGTATATATAATGCGGGGTGACACTGTGTGTGTGTATATATAATGCGGGGTGACACTGTGTGTGTGTGTATATATAATGCGGGGTGACGCTGTGTGTGTGTGTATATATAATGCGGGGTGACGCTGTGTGTGTGTATATATAATGCGGGGTGACACTGTTTAATGCGGGGTGACACTGTGTGTGTGTATATATAATGCGGGGTGACGCTGTGTGTGTGTATATATAATGCGGGGTGACACTGTTTAATGCGGGGTGACGCTGTGTGTGTGTATATATAATGCGGGGTGACGCTGTGTGTGTGTATATATAATGCGGGGTGACACTGTTTAATGCGGGGTGACGCTGTGTGTGTGTATATATAATGCGGGGTGACGCTGTGTGTGTGTATATATAATGCAGGGTGACACTGTTTAATGCGGGGTGACACTGTGTGTATATATAATGCGGGGTGACACTGTGTGTGTGTATATATAATGCGGGGTGACACTGTTTAATGCGGGGTGACACTGTGTGTGTGTATATATAATGCGGGGTGACACTGTGTGTGTGTATATATAATGCGGGGTGACACTGTTTAATGCGGGGTGACACTGTGTGTGTGTATATATAATGCGGGGTGACACTGTGTGTGTGTATATATAATGCGGGGTGACACTGTTTAATGCGGGGTGACACTGTGTGTGTGTATATATAATGCGGGGTGACACTGTGTGTGTGTATATATAATGCGGGGTGACACTGTGTGTGTGTATATATAATGCGGGGTGACACTGTTTAATGCGGGGTGACACTGTGTGTGTGTATATATAATGCGGGGTGACGCTGTGTGTGTGTATATATAATGCGGGGTGACGCTGTGTGTGTGTATATATAATGCGGGGTGACGCTGTGTGTGTGTATATATAATGCGGGGTGACGCTGTGTGTGTGTATATATAATGCCGGGTGACACGGTTTAATGCGGGGTGACGCTGTGTGTGTGTATATATAATGCCGGGTGACACTGTGTGTGTGTATATATAATGCGGGGTGACGCTGTGTGTGTGTATATATAATGCGGGGTGACACTGTTTAATGCGGGGTGACACTGTGTGTGTGTATATATAATGCGGGGTGACGCTGTGTGTGTATATATAATGCGGGGTGACACTGTGTGTGTGTATATATAATGCGGGGTGACGCTGTGTGTGTGTATATATAATGCGGGGTGACACTGTGTGTGTGTATATATAATGCGGGGTGACGCTGTGTGTGTATATATAATGCGGGGTGACACTGTGTGTGTGTATATATAATGCGGGGTGACGCTGTGTGTGTGTATATATAATGCGGGGTGACACTGTGTGTGTGTATATATAATGCGGGGTGACACTGTTTAATGCGGGGTGACACTGTGTGTGTGTATATATAATGCGGGGTGACACTGTGTGTGTGTATATATAATGCGGGGTGACACTGTGTGTGTGTATATATAATGCGGGGTGACGCTGTGTGTGTGTATATATAATGCGGGGTGACACTGTGTGTGTGTATATATAATGCGGGGTGACGCTGTGTGTGTGTATATATAATGCGGGGTGACACTGTTTAATGCGGGGTGACACTGTGTGTGTGTATATATAATGCGGGGTGACACTGTGTGTGTGTATATATAATGCGGGGTGACACTGTGTGTGTGTATATATAATGCGGGGTGACACTGTGTGTGTGTATATATAATGCGGGGTGACGCTGTGTGTGTGTGTATATATAATGCGGGGTGACGCTGTGTGTGTGTATATATAATGCGGGGTGACACTGTTTAATGCGGGGTGACACTGTGTGTGTGTATATATAATGCGGGGTGACGCTGTGTGTGTGTATATATAATGCGGGGTGACACTGTTTAATGCGGGGTGACGCTGTGTGTGTGTATATATAATGCGGGGTGACGCTGTGTGTGTGTATATATAATGCGGGGTGACACTGTTTAATGCGGGGTGACGCTGTGTGTGTGTATATATAATGCGGGGTGACGCTGTGTGTGTGTATATATAATGCAGGGTGACACTGTTTAATGCGGGGTGACACTGTGTGTATATATAATGCGGGGTGACACTGTGTGTGTGTATATATATAATGCGGGGTGACGCTGTGTGTGTGTATATATAATGCGGGGTGACGCTGTGTGTGTGTATATAATGCGGGGTGACACTGTGTGTGTGTATATATAATGCGGGGTGACACTGTGTGTGTGTATATATAATGCGGGGTGACACTGTTTAATGCGGGGTGACACTGTGTGTGTGTATATATAATGCGGGGTGACACTGTGTGTGTGTATATATAATGCGGGGTGACACTGTTTAATGCGGGGTGACACTGTGTGTGT
>NW_026610337.1:0-12262 GCF_029499605.1 Hyla sarda | reverse complement strand
AGACAGTGGCACCCGACATGCCTGCATTGTCGTTTTCACCCGGGCACTCTTTGGGCGGGCGCAGCACGCAGAAACACCTAGATTGCAGATAAGCTCCTTTTCCCATTGACCGCGACGAACAGAGAAGATGCACAAGCTTCATGCCATTGCGGCCGAACGGAAGGAGGTATTTGCTCAAAACTTGCTGTGCTGGTGCAGACAGTGGCAACCGACATGCCTGCTTTGTCGTTTTAACCCGGTCACTCTTTGGGCGGGCGCAGCACGCAGAAACACCTAGATTGCAGATAAGCGCCTTTTCCCATTGACCGCGACGAACAGAGAAGATGCACAAGCTTCTTGCCATTGCGGCCGAACGGAAGGAGATATTTGCTCAAAACTTGCTGTGCTGGTGCAGACAGTGGCACCCGACATGCCTGCGTTGTCGTTTTCACCCAGGCACTCTTTGGGCGGGCGCAGCACGCAGAAACACCTAGATTGCAGATAAGCGCCTTTTCCCATTGACCGCGACGAACAGAGAAGATGCACAAGCTTCTTGCCATTGCGGCCGAACGGAAGGAGATATTTGCTCAAAACTTGCTGTGCTGGTGCAGACATTGGCACCCGACATGCCTGCGTTGTCGTTTTCACCCGGGCACTCTTTGGGCGGGCGCAGCACGCAGAAACACCTAGATTGCAGATAAGCGCCTTTTCCCATTGACCGCGACGAACAGAGAAGATGCACAAGCTTCTTGCCATTGCGGCCGAACGGAAGGAGATATTTGCTCAAAACTTGCTGTGCTGGTGCAGACAATGGCACCCGACATGCCTGCGTTGTCGTTTTCACCCGGGCACTCTTTGGGCGGGCGCAGCACGCAGAAACACCTAGATTGCAGATAAGCGCCTTTTCCCATTGACCGCGACGAACAGAGAAGATGCACAAGCTTCTTGCCATTGCGGCCGAACGGAAGGAGATATTTGCTCAAAACTTGCTGTGCTGGTGCAGACAGTGGCACCCGACATGCCTGCGTTGTCGTTTTCACCCAGGCACTCTTTGGGCGGGCGCAGCTCGCAGAAACACCTAGATTGCAGATAAGCGCCTTTTCCCATTGACCACGACGAACAGAGAAGATGCACAAGCTTCTTGCCATTGCGGCCGAACGGAGGGAGATATTTGCTCAAAACTTGCTGTGCTGGTGCAGACATTGGCACCCGACATGCCTGCGTTGTCGTTTTAACCCGGTCACTCTTTGGGCGGGCGCAGCACGCAGAAACACCTAGATTGCAGATAAGCGCCTTTTCCCATTGACCGCGACGAACAGAGAAGATGCACAAGCTTCTTGCCATTGTGGCCGAACGGAAGGAGATATTTGCTCAAAACTTGCTGTGCTGGTGCAGACAGTGGCACCCGACATGCCTGCGTTGTCGTTTTCACCCAGGCACTCTTTGGGCGGGCGCAGCACGCAGAAACACCTAGATTGCAGATAAGCGCCTTTTCCCATTGACCGCGACGAACAGAGAAGATGCACAAGCTTCTTGCCATTGCGGTCGAACGGAAGGAGATATTTGCTCAAAACTTGCTGTGCTAGTGCAGACAGTGGCACCCGACATGCCTGCGTTGTCGTTTTCACCCGGGCACTCTTTGGGCAGGCGCAGCACGCAGAAACACCTAGATTGCAGATAAGCGCCTTTTCCCATTGACAGCGACGAACAGAGAAGATGCACAAGCTTCTTGCCATTGCGGCTGAACGGAAGGAGATATTTGCTCAAAACTAGCTGTGCTGGTGCAGACAGTGGCACTCGACATGCCTGCGTTGTCGTTTTCACCCGGGCACTCTTTGGGCGGGCGCAGCACGCAGAAACACCTAGATTGCAGATAAGCGCCTTTTCCCATTGACCGCGACGAACAGAGAAGATGCACAAGCTTCTTGCCATTGCGGCCGAACGGGAGGAGATATTTGCTCAAAACTTGCTGTGCTGGTGCAGACAGTGGCACCCGACATGCCTGCGTTGTCGTTTTCACCCGGGCACTCTTTGGGCGGGCGCAGCACGCAGAAACACCTAGATTGCAGATAAGCGCCTTTTCCCATTGACCGCGACGAACAGAGAAGATGCACAAGCTTCTTGCCATTGCGGCCGAACGGAAGGAGATATTTGCTCAAAACTTGCTGTGCTGGTGCAGACAGTGGCACCCGACATGCCTGCGTTGTCGTTTTCACTCGGGCACTCTTTGGGCGGGCGCAGCACACAGAAACACCTAGATTGCAGATAAGCGTCTTTTCCCATTGACCGCGACGAACAGAGAAGATGCACAAGCTTCTTGCCATTGCGGCCGAACGGAAGGAGATATTTGCTCAAAACTTGCTGTGATGGTGCAGACAGTGGCACCCGACATGACTGCGTTGTCGTTTTCACTCGGGCACTCTTTGGGCGGGCGCAGCACGCAGAAACACCTAGATTGCAGATAAGCGTCTTTTCCCATTGACCGCGACGAACAGAGAGAATGCACAAGCTTCTTGCCATTGAGGCCGAACGGAAGGAGATATTTGCTCAAAACTTGCTGTGATGGTGCAGACAGTGGCACCCGACATGCCTGCGTTGTCGTTTTAACCCGGTCACTCTTTGGGCGGGCGCAGCACGCAGAAACACCTAGATTGCAGATAAGCGCCTTTTCCCATTGACCGCGACGAACAGAGAAGATGCACAAGCTTCTTGCCATTGCGGTCGAACGGAAGGAGATATTTGCTCAAAACTTGCTATGCTAGTGCAGACAGTGGCACCCGACATGCCTGCGTTGTCGTTTTCACCCGGGCACTCTTTGGGCAGGCGCAGCACGCAGAAACACCTAGATTGCAGATAAGCGCCTTTTCCCATTGACCGCGACGAACAGAGAAGATGCACAAGCTTCTTGCCATTGCGGCTGAACGGAAGGAGATATTTGCTCAAAACTAGCTGTGCTGGTGCAGACAGTGGCACTCGACATGCCTGCGTTGTCGTTTTCACCCGGGCACTCTTTGGGCGGGCGCAGCACGCAGAAACACCTAGATTGCAGATAAGCGCCTTTTCCCATTGACCGCGACGAACAGAGAAGATGCACAAGCTTCTTGCCATTGCGGCCGAACGGGAGGAGATATTTGCTCAAAACTTGCTGTGCTGGTGCAGACAGTGGCACCCGACATGCCTGCGTTGTCGTTTTCACCCGGGCACTCTTTAGGCGGGCGCAGCACGCAGAAACACCTAGATTGCAGATAAGCGCCGTTTCCCATTGACCGCGACTAACAGTGAAGATGCACAAGCTTCTTGCCATTGCGGCCGAACGGAAGGAGATATTTGCTCAAAACTTGCTGTGCTGGTGCAGACAGTGGCACCCGACATGCATGCGTTGTCGGTTTCACCCGGGCACTCTGTGGGCGGGCGCAGCACGCAGAAACACCTAGATTGCAGATAAGCGCCTTTTCCCATTGACCGCGACGAACAGAGAAGATGCACAAGTTTCTTGCCATTGCGGCCGAACGGAAGGAGATATTTGCTCAAAACTTGCTGTGCTGGTGCAGACAGTGGCACCCGACATGCCTGCGTTGTCGTTTTCACCCGGGCACTCTTTGGGCGGGCGCAGCACGCAGAAACACCTAGATTGCAGATAAGCGCCTTTTCCCATTGACCGCGACGAACAGAGAAGATGCACAAGCTTCTTGCCATTGCGGCCGAACGGAAGGAGATATTTGCTCAAAACTTGCTGTGCTGGTGCAGACAGTGGCACCCGACATGCCTGCGTTGTCGTTTTCACTCGGGCACTCTTTGGGCGGGCGCAGCACACAGAAACACCTAGATTGCAGATAAGCGTCTTTTCCCATTGACCGCGACGAACAGAGAAGATGCACAAGCTTCTTGCCATTGCGGCCGAACGGAAGGAGATATTTGCTCAAAACTTGCTGTGATGGTGCAGACAGTGGCACCCGACATGACTGCGTTGTCGTTTTCACTCGGGCACTCTTTGGGCGGGCGCAGCACGCAGAAACACCTAGATTGCAGATAAGCGTCTTTTCCCATTGACCGCGACGAACAGAGAGGATGCACAAGCTTCTTGCCATTGAGGCCGAACGGAAGGAGATATTTGCTCAAAACTTGCTGTGATGGTGCAGACAGTGGCACCCGACATGCCTGCGTTGTCGTTTTAACCCGGTCACTCTTTGGGCGGGCGCAGCACGCAGAAACACCTAGATTGCAGATAAGCGCCTTTTCCCATTGACCGCGACGAACAGAGAAGATGCACAAGCTTCTTGCCATTGCGGTCGAACGGAAGGAGATATTTGCTCAAAACTTGCTATGCTAGTGCAGACAGTGGCACCCGACATGCCTGCGTTGTCGTTTTCACCCGGGCACTCTTTGGGCAGGCGCAGCACGCAGAAACACCTAGATTGCAGATAAGCGCCTTTTCCCATTGACCGCGACGAACAGAGAAGATGCACAAGCTTCTTGCCATTGCGGCTGAACGGAAGGAGATATTTGCTCAAAACTTGCTGTGCTGGTGCAGACAGTGGCACTCGACATGCCTGCGTTGTCGTTTTCACCCGGGCACTCTTTAGGCGGGCGCAGCACGCAGAAACACCTAGATTGCAAATAAGCGCCTTTTCCCATTGACCGCGACTATCAGTGAAGATGCACAAGCTTCTTGCCATTGCGGCCGAACGGAAGGAGATATTTGCTCAAAACTTGCTGTGCTGGTGCAGACAGTGGCACCCGACATGCATGCGTTGTCGTTTTCACCCGGGCACTCTGTGAGCGGGCGCAGCACGCAGAAACACCTAGATTGCAGATAAGCGCCTTTTCCCATTGACCGCGACGAACAGAGAAGATGCACAAGCTTCTTGCCATTGCGGCCGAACGGAAGGAGATATTTGCTCAAAACTTGCTGTGCTGGTGCAGACAGTGGCACCCGACATGCCTGCGTTGTCGTTTTCACCCGGGCACTCTTTGGGCGGGCGCAGCACGCAGAAACACCTAGATTGCAGATAAGCGCCTTTTCCCATTGACCGCGACGAACAGAGAAGATGCACAAGCTTCTTGCCATTGCGGCCGAACGGAAGGAGATATTTGCTCAAAACTTGCTGTGCTGGTGCAGACAGTGGCACCCGACATGCCTGCGTTGTCGTTTTCACCCGAGCACTCTTTAGGCGGGCGCAGCACGCAGAAACACCTAGATTGCAGATAAGCGCCTTTTCCCATTGACCGCGACTAACAGTGAAGATGCACAAGCTTCTTGCCATTGCGGCCGAACGGAAGGAGATATTTGCTCAAAACTTGCTGTGCTGGTGCAGACAGTGGCACCCGACATGCATGCGTTGTCGTTTTCACCCGGGCACTCTTTGGGCGGGCGAAGCACGCAGAAACACCTAGATTGCAGATAAGCGCCTTTTCCCATTGACCGCGACGAACAGAGAAGATGCACAAGCTTCTTGCCATTGCGGCCGAACGGAAGGAGATATTTGCTCAAATCTTGCTGTGCTGGTGCAGACAGTGGCACCCGACATGCCTGCGTTGTCGTTTTCACCTGGGCACTCTTTGGGCGGGCGCAGCACGCAGAAACACCTAGATTGCAGATAAGCGCCTTTTCCCATTGACCGCGACGAACAGAGAAGATGCACAAGCTTCTTGCCATTGCGGCCGAACGGAAGGAGATATTTGCTCAAATCTTGCTGTGCTGGTGCAGACAGTGGCACCCGACATGCATGCATTGTCGTTTTCACCCGGGCACTCTTTGGGCGGGCGCAGCACGCAGAAACACCTAGATTGCAGATAAGCGCCTTTTCCCATTGACCGCGACGAACAGAGAAGATGCACAAGCTTCTTGCCATTGCGGCCGAACGGAAGGAGATATTTGCTCAAAACTTGCTGTGCTGGTGCAGACAGTGGCACCCGACATGCCTGCGTTGTCGTTTTCACCCGGGCACTCTTTAGGCGGGCGCAGCACGCAGAAACACCTAGATTGCAGATAAGCGCCTTTTCTCTTTGACCGCGACGAACAGAGAAGATGCACAAGCTTCTTGCCATTGCGGCCGAACGGAAGGAGATATTTGCTCAAAACTTGCTGTGCTGGTGCAGACAGTGGCACCCGACATGCCTGCGTTGTCGTTTTCACCCGGGCACTCTTTCGGCGGGCGCAGCACGCAGAAACACCTAGATTGCAGATAAGCGTCTTTTCCCATTTACCGCGACGAACAGAGAAGATGCACAAGCTTCTTGCCATTGCGGCCGAACGGAAGGAGATATTTGCTCAAAACTTGCTGTGCTGGTGCAGACAGTGGCACCCGACATGCCTGCGTTGTCGTTTTCACCCGGGCACTCTTTGGGCGGGCGCAGCACGCAGAAACACCTAGATTGCAGATAAGCGCCTTTTCCCATTGACCACGACGAACAGAGAAGATGCACAAGCTTCTTGCCATTGCGGCCGAACGGAAGGAGATATTTGCTCAAAACTTGCTGTGATGGTGCAGACAGTGGCACCCGACATGACTCCGTTGTCGTTTTCACTCGGGCACTCTTTGGGCGGGCGCAGCACGCAGAAACACCTAGATTGCAGATAAGCGTCTTTTCCCATTGACCGCGACGAACAGAGAGGATGCACAAGCTTCTTGCCATTGAGGCCGAACGGAAGGAGATATTTGCTCAAAACTTGCTGTGATGGTGCAGACAGTGGCACCCCACATGCCTGCGTTGTCGTTTTCACCCGGGCACTCTTTAGGCGGGCGCAGCACGCAGAAAC
Source organism: Hyla sarda (assembly GCF_029499605.1). Classification (NCBI taxonomy): domain Eukaryota; kingdom Metazoa; phylum Chordata; class Amphibia; order Anura; family Hylidae; genus Hyla; species Hyla sarda. Next base: position 5,523 of record NW_026610337.1, on the reverse strand, counting down.
ACCTAGATTGCAGATAAGCGCCTTTTCCCATTGACCGCGACGAACAGAGAAGATGCACAAGCTTCTTGCCATTGCGGCCGAACGGAAGGAGATATTTGCTCAAAACTTGCTGTGCTGGTGCAGACAGTGGCACCCGACATGCCTGCGTTGTCATTTTCACCCGGGCACTCTTTGGGCGGGCGCAGCACGCAGAAACACCTAGATTGCAGATAAGCGCCTTTTCCCATTGACCGCGACGAACAGAGAAGATGCACAAGCTTCTTGCCATTGCGGCCGAACGGAAGGAGATATTTGCTCAAAACTTGCTGTGCTGGTGCAGACAGTGGCACCCGACATGCCTGCGTTGTCGTTTTCACCCGGGCACTCTTTAGGCGGGCGCAGCACGCGGAAACACCTAGATTGCAGATAAGCGCCTTTTCCCATTGACCGCGACGAACAGAGAAGATGCACAAGCTTCTTGCCATTGCGGCCGAACGGAAGGAGATATTTGCTCAAAACTTGCTGTGCTGGTGCAGACAGTGGCACCCGACATGCCTGCGTTGTCGTTTTCACCCGGGCACTCTTTGGGCGGGCGCAGCACGCAGAAACACCTAGATTGCAGATAAGCGCCTTTTCCCATTGACCGCGACGAACAGAGAAGATGCACAAGCTTCTTGCCATTGCAGCCGAACGGAAGGAGATATTTGCTCAAAACTTGCTGTGCTGGTGCAGACAGTGGCACCCGACATGCCTGCGTTGTCGTTTTCACCCAGGCACTCTTTGGGCGGGCGCAGCTCGCAGAAACACCTAGATTGCAGATAAGCGCCTTTTCCCATTGACCACGACGAACAGAGAAGATGCACAAGCTTCTTGCCATTGCGGCCGAACGGAGGGAGATATTTGCTTAAAAATTGCTGTGCTGGTGCAGACAGTGGCAACCGACATGCCTGCGTTGTCGTTTTAACCCGGTCACTCTTTGGGCGGGCGCAGCACGCAGAAACACCTAGATTGAAGATAAGCGCCTTTTCCCATTGACCGCGACGAACAGAGAAGATGCACAAGCTTCTTGCCATTGCGGCCGAACGGAAGGAGATATTTGCTCAAAACTTGCTGTGCTGGTGCAGACAGTGGCACCCGACATGCCTGCGTTGTCGTTTTAACCCGGTCACTCTTTGGGCGGGCGCAGCACGCAGAAACACCTAGATTGCAGATAAGCGCCTTTTCCCATTGACCGCGACGAACAGAGAAGATGCACAAGCTTCTTGCCATTGCGGCCGAACGGAAGAAGATATTTGCTCAAAACTTGCTGTGCTGGTGCAGACAGTGGTACCCGACATGCCTGCGTTATCGTTTTAACCCAGGCACTCTTTGGGCGGGCGCAGCACGCAGAAACACCTAGATTGCAGATAAGCGCCTTTTCCCATTGACCGCGACGAACAGAGAAGATGCACAAGCTTCTTGCCATTGCGGCCGAACGGAAGGAGATATTTGCTCAAAACTTGCTGTGCTGGTGCAGACATTGGCACCCGACATGCCTGCGTTGTCGTTTTCACCCGGGCACTCTTTGGGCGGGCGCAGCACGCAGAAACACCTAGATTGCAGATAAGCGCCTTTTCCCATTGACCGCGACGAAAAGAGAAGATGCACAAGCTTCTTGCCATTGCGGCCGAACGGAAGGAGATATTTGCTCAAAACTTGCTGTGCTGGTGCAGACAGTGGCACCCGACATGCCTGCCTTGTCGTTTTCACCCGGGCACTCTTTGGGCGGGCGCAGCACGCAGAAACACCTAGATTGCAGATAAGCTCCTTTTCCCATTGACCGCGACGAACAGAGAAGATGCACAAGCTTCATGCCATTGCGGCCGAACGGAAGGAGGTATTTGCTCAAAACTTGCTGTGCTGGTGCAGACAGTGGCAACCGACATGCCTGCTTTGTCGTTTTAACCCGGTCACTCTTTGGGCGGGCGCAGCACGCAGAAACACCTAGATTGCAGATAAGCGCCTTTTCCCATTGACCGCGACGAACAGAGAAGATGCACAAGCTTCTTGCCATTGCGGCCGAACGGAAGGAGATATTTGCTCAAAACTTGCTGTGCTGGTGCAGACAGTGGCACCCGACATGCCTGCGTTGTCGTTTTCACCCAGGCACTCTTTGGGCGGGCGCAGCACGCAGAAACACCTAGATTGCAGATAAGCGCCTTTTCCCATTGACCGCGACGAACAGAGAAGATGCACAAGCTTCTTGCCATTGCGGCCGAACGGAAGGAGATATTTGCTCAAAACTTGCTGTGCTGGTGCAGACATTGGCACCCGACATGCCTGCGTTGTCGTTTTCACCCGGGCACTCTTTGGGCGGGCGCAGCACGCAGAAACACCTAGATTGCAGATAAGCGCCTTTTCCCATTGACCGCGACGAACAGAGAAGATGCACAAGCTTCTTGCCATTGCGGCCGAACGGAAGGAGATATTTGCTCAAAACTTGCTGTGCTGGTGCAGACAGTGGCGACCGACATGCCTGCGTTGTCGTTTTCACCCGGGCACTCTTTGGGCGGGCGCAGCACGCAGAAACACCTAGATTGCAGATAAGCGCCTTTTCCCATTGACCGCGACGAACAGAGAAGATGCACAAGCTTCTTGCCATTGCGGCCGAACGGAAGGAGATATTTGCTCAAAACTTGCTGTGCTGGTGCAGACAGTGGCACCCGACATGCCTGCGTTGTCGTTTTCACCCAGGCACTCTTTGGGCGGGCGCAGCTCGCAGAAACACCTAGATTGCAGATAAGCGCCTTTTCCCATTGACCACGACGAACAGAGAAGATGCACAAGCTTCTTGCCATTGCGGCCGAACGGAGGGAGATATTTGCTCAAAACTTGCTGTGCTGGTGCAGACATTGGCACCCGACATGCCTGCGTTGTCGTTTTAACCCGGTCACTCTTTGGGCGGGCGCAGCACGCAGAAACACCTAGATTGCAGATAAGCGCCTTTTCCCATTGACCGCGACGAACAGAGAAGATGCACAAGCTTCTTGCCATTGTGGCCGAACGGAAGGAGATATTTGCTCAAAACTTGCTGTGCTGGTGCAGACAGTGGCACCCGACATGCCTGCGTTGTCGTTTTCACCCAGGCACTCTTTGGGCGGGCGCAGCACGCAGAAACACCTAGATTGCAGATAAGCGCCTTTTCCCATTGACCGCGACGAACAGAGAAGATGCACAAGCTTCTTGCCATTGCGGTCGAACGGAAGGAGATATTTGCTCAAAACTTGCTGTGCTAGTGCAGACAGTGGCACCCGACATGCCTGCGTTGTCGTTTTCACCCGGGCACTCTTTGGGCAGGCGCAGCACGCAGAAACACCTAGATTGCAGATAAGCGCCTTTTCCCATTGACAGCGACGAACAGAGAAGATGCACAAGCTTCTTGCCATTGCGGCTGAACGGAAGGAGATATTTGCTCAAAACTAGCTGTGCTGGTGCAGACAGTGGCACTCGACATGCCTGCGTTGTCGTTTTCACCCGGGCACTCTTTGGGCGGGCGCAGCACGCAGAAACACCTAGATTGCAGATAAGCGCCTTTTCCCATTGACCGCGACGAACAGAGAAGATGCACAAGCTTCTTGCCATTGCGGCCGAACGGGAGGAGATATTTGCTCAAAACTTGCTGTGCTGGTGCAGACAGTGGCACCCGACATGCCTGCGTTGTCGTTTTCACCCGGGCACTCTTTGGGCGGGCGCAGCACGCAGAAACACCTAGATTGCAGATAAGCGCCTTTTCCCATTGACCGCGACGAACAGAGAAGATGCACAAGCTTCTTGCCATTGCGGCCGAACGGAAGGAGATATTTGCTCAAAACTTGCTGTGCTGGTGCAGACAGTGGCACCCGACATGCCTGCTTTGTCGTTTTCACTCGGGCACTCTTTGGGCGGGCGCAGCACACAGAAACACCTAGATTGCAGATAAGCGTCTTTTCCCATTGACCGCGACGAACAGAGAAGATGCACAAGCTTCTTGCCATTGCGGCCGAACGGAAGGAGATATTTGCTCAAAACTTGCTGTGATGGTGCAGACAGTGGCACCCGACATGACTGCGTTGTCGTTTTCACTCGGGCACTCTTTGGGCGGGCGCAGCACGCAGAAACACCTAGATTGCAGATAAGCGTCTTTTCCCATTGACCGCGACGAACAGAGAGGATGCACAAGCTTCTTGCCATTGAGGCCGAACGGAAGGAGATATTTGCTCAAAACTTGCTGTGATGGTGCAGACAGTGGCACCCGACATGCCTGCGTTGTCGTTTTAACCCGGTCACTCTTTGGGCGGGCGCAGCACGCAGAAACACCTAGATTGCAGATAAGCGCCTTTTCCCATTGACCGCGACGAACAGAGAAGATGCACAAGCTTCTTGCCATTGCGGTCGAACGGAAGGAGATATTTGCTCAAAACTTGCTATGCTAGTGCAGACAGTGGCACCCGACATGCCTGCGTTGTCGTTTTCACCCGGGCACTCTTTGGGCAGGCGCAGCACGCAGAAACACCTAGATTGCAGATAAGCGCCTTTTCCCATTGACCGCGACGAACAGAGAAGATGCACAAGCTTCTTGCCATTGCGGCTGAACGGAAGGAGATATTTGCTCAAAACTAGCTGTGCTGGTGCAGACAGTGGCACTCGACATGCCTGCGTTGTCGTTTTCACCCGGGCACTCTTTGGGCAGGCGCAGCACGCAGAAACACCTAGATTGCAGATAAGCGCCTTTTCCCATTGACCGCGACGAACAGAGAAGATGCACAAGCTTCTTGCCATTGCGGCCGAACGGGAGGAGATATTTGCTCAAAACTTGCTGTGCTGGTGCAGACAGTGGCACCCGACATGCCTGCGTTGTCGTTTTCACCCGGGCACTCTTTAGGCGGGCGCAGCACGCAGAAACACCTAGATTGCAGATAAGCGCCTTTTCCCATTGACCGCGACTAACAGTGAAGATGCACAAGCTTCTTGCCATTGCGGCCGAACGGAAGGAGATATTTGCTCAAAACTTGCTGTGCTGGTGCAGACAGTGGCACCCGACATGCATGCGTTGTCGGTTTCACCCGGGCACTCTGTGGGCGGGCGCAGCACGCAGAAACACCTAGATTGCAGATAAGCGCCTTTTCCCATTGACCGCGACGAACAGAGAAGATGCACAAGTTTCTTGCCATTGCGGCCGAACGGAAGGAGATATTTGCTCAAAACTTGCTGTGCTGGTGCAGACAGTGGCACCCGACATGCCTGCGTTGTCGTTTTCACCCGGGCACTCTTTGGGCGGGCGCAGCACGCAGAAACACCTAGATTGCAGATAAGCGCCTTTTCCCATTGACCGCGACGAACAGAGAAGATGCACAAGCTTCTTGCCATTGCGGCCGAACGGAAGGAGATATTTGCTCAAAACTTGCTGTGCTGGTGCAGACAGTGGCACCCGACATGCCTGCGTTGTCGTTTTCACTCGGGCACTCTTTGGGCGGGCGCAGCACACAGAAACACCTAGATTGCAGATAAGCGTCTTTTCCCATTGAC
>NW_026610336.1:0-12276 GCF_029499605.1 Hyla sarda | reverse complement strand
CCTATGTATAATGTTGTAAAAATGCTCTAGAAGCTAAAGTCGCAGAAATGTCACACATATTTGGCCTGCAACTTTCTGTGCGACAAATTCAGACAGGAAAAATCAGTATAAATCCTTAGAAAATTATCCCCCAGTGTCTCCATCTGCTGGCGGTATTGAATAAGCATTGCTGCACTGATGGGGTATGCATTAGACGAAAAAAAAGAAGAAAAAGAAGAATAATACGCCCAGAAAAGAGGCGAAAAGGAGAAAAACGTAAAAAAACGTGAAAAAAAAGTAAGAGGAAGAGAAGGGAAAAAAAGGTGGAAATGGGTTTAAAAGTGATTTCGGCGGAGAATATATATATATATATATATATATATATATATATATATATACGCGCACACACACACATATATATAAACGTATTCTCCGTTGAGATATTGCAGCCGCTGCTGTGTCCAGGCCCAGGAGCCTTAGCACTGTGCTGTGATGTCACTCAATACCACTGACATCACTAGGTGTAAACAACATCTCTCCTTTGCTGTGTATGTGACTATGGAGCTGTTTGGTGATGTCGTCTATTATGGCCTTCATAGAAGCAACAGGAGATTGTTGCATCCATCTAGAACCCTCAGAACTACAGTGCTATGATGTCACTCACTTCCACAGGCCTTGCAGAGTGTAAACAACAACAACCCAGCTTTGTTGTGTATGTAACCATAGGGATTTGTGATGTCACCTAGAACCTTCACAGCAGCGACAGCTTTATGAGGAGCATCAGCACTGCTCTGCCTGAGCAGAACCATCACCGCCATAGGTTGTCAAATAACCCGGATTTAACCCACACAGGTAAGTCCAATGGGGTGCAGGCATGTCCTCTATGCTTACAGCTTCCCGTGGGTGTTGGTTTGATACCGTTTGGGGACAGCCAAGGAGGCATCTGCAGGCAACAAAGGTAGGTGTGTGCTTGTGTGTGTGTTTCCTATGCAGATCCTAAGCCCAGTGTCACATGCAAGTAGGAGGAGTAAGAAGGGTTCCTGGCAAATCCGGGTTATGGATTGCATTTAAAAAGGCCCCGTGGGAGTGCAATGGGCCCCTGTCTTGCTGCTTAGCAATAATGGTATGGGTTTAGGTTCTGCTGTGTGTACTGGTGGTTGACTGCCCCCCAGCCCAGAGTGTGCATGGAAAATTGTCTGGCAGCCTCCCTGACAGCAAGCAGTGATAGTGCCCATGAAGGGGACCTTGTTGGGCCCGCCCCTTTCACGGTTATCGCTTCTCGGCCTTTTGGCTAAGATCAAGTGTAGTATCTGTTCTTATCAGTTTAATATCTGATACGTCCCCTATCTGGGGACCATATATTAAATGGATTTTTGAGAACGGGGGCCGATTTCGAAGCTTGCTTCCGTCGCCCTATGCATTGACCCGATATGGCAGTATCTTCGGGTACAGTGCACCACCCCCTTACAGGGTTAAAAAGAAAGATTCCTACTTTCATTGCTACCTGCTTGCTGGCTAGCCAGCTAGCCAGCCCTGTGGGCCTTGCTGCTGCAGCCAAAAAACAAAAGGTGGTGCTGCTGCTGCTGCTTCTGCTGCTTCTGCTTGTGTCTGGCCGCTGTTGGAGCGTCCAGGCACAGGACTTCTGCTGCTGCTGACTAAATGGCCTCCTTAATTGGATCATTTGAGTAGCCAGCACACCTGTGCAGGTAGGGCATGACATGATAGGCAGCTGCCTTGATAGCGGGTGGGTGCTGAATGTTCCTAATTGACAAAATAAGATTAATGCTTATGAAGAAATATAAAATCTCATCCCTTCCCCAATATCGCGCCACACCCCTACCCCTTAATTCCCTGGTTGAACTTGATGGACATATGTCTTTTTTCGACCGTACTAACTATGTAACTATGTAACATAACATGGGGGGGGGGGGGGGTCTCCTGGCTGTATACACAGGTGTGTCATTGCTGTACATTGACCATGCATTGCTTCTGTGGTATTGCAAAGGCAAAGACAAATGCTTCCAGCCATCCATTGCACTAATGGATTGGTCATCAGCTGGCTGTCTATGTCCCGCATCAATATAGACCAAAGTACAGAGGGTTAGGCTATGCTATTGTGCACCTACCTGATGCATCAGAAGGTGCGAGGCCCTTGCTAAATTCTGTGCACAGACTTTGAGATCTATACTTTAGACTGTATCTAAACCTGCTCCAACATGGACTGACATTCTGGCCTACTTTCAGCCGATGCGACTTGTCTGTCGCTGAACAGTCGCTTTTTATGTATTCAGCACCTATGTATAATGTTGTAAAAATGCTCTAGAAGCTAAAGTCGCAGAAATGTCACACATATTTGGCCTGCAACTTTCTGTGCGACAAATTCAGACAGGAAAAATCAGTATAAATCCTTAGAAAATTATCCCCCAGTGTCTCCATCTGCTGGCGGTATTGAATAAGCATTGCTGCACTGATGGGGTATGCATTAGACGAAAAAAAAGAAGAAAAAGAAGAATAATACGCCCAGAAAAGAGGCGAAAAGGAGAAAAACGTAAAAAAACGTGAAAAAAAAGTAAGAGGAAGAGAAGGGAAAAAAAGGTGGAAATGGGTTTAAAAGTGATTTCGGCGGAGAAATATATATATATATATATATATATATATATATATATATATATATACGCGCACACACACACATATATATAAACGTATTCTCCGTTGAGATATTGCAGCCGCTGCTGTGTCCAGGCCCAGGAGCCTTAGCACTGTGCTGTGATGTCACTCAATACCACTGACATCACTAGGTGTAAACAACATCTCTCCTTTGCTGTGTATGTGACTATGGAGCTGTTTGGTGATGTCGTCTATTATGGCCTTCATAGAAGCAACAGGAGATTGTTGCATCCATCTAGAACCCTCAGAACTACAGTGCTATGATGTCACTCACTTCCACAGGCCTTGCAGAGTGTAAACAACAACAACCCAGCTTTGTTGTGTATGTAACCATAGGGATTTGTGATGTCACCTAGAACCTTCACAGCAGCGACAGCTTTATGAGGAGCATCAGCACTGCTCTGCCTGAGCAGAACCATCACCGCCATAGGTTGTCAAATAACCCGGATTTAACCCACACAGGTAAGTCCAATGGGGTGCAGGCATGTCCTCTATGCTTACAGCTTCCCGTGGGTGTTGGTTTGATACCGTTTGGGGACAGCCAAGGAGGCATCTGCAGGCAACAAAGGTAGGTGTGTGCTTGTGTGTGTGTTTCCTATGCAGATCCTAAGCCCAGTGTCACATGCAAGTAGGAGGAGTAAGAAGGGTTCCTGGCAAATCCGGGTTATGGATTGCATTTAAAAAGGCCCCGTGGGAGTGCAATGGGCCCCTGTCTTGCTGCTTAGCAATAATGGTATGGGTTTAGGTTCTGCTGTGTGTACTGGTGGTTGACTGCCCCCCAGCCCAGAGTGTGCATGGAAAATTGTCTGGCAGCCTCCCTGACAGCAAGCAGTGATAGTGCCCATGAAGGGGACCTTGTTGGGCCCGCCCCTTTCACGGTTATCGCTTCTCGGCCTTTTGGCTAAGATCAAGTGTAGTATCTGTTCTTATCAGTTTAATATCTGATACGTCCCCTATCTGGGGACCATATATTAAATGGATTTTTGAGAACGGGGGCCGATTTCGAAGCTTGCTTCCGTCGCCCTATGCATTGACCCGATATGGCAGTATCTTCGGGTACAGTGCACCACCCCCTTACAGGGTTAAAAAGAAAGATTCCTACTTTCATTGCTACCTGCTTGCTGGCTAGCCAGCTAGCCAGCCCTGTGGGCCTTGCTGCTACAGCCAAAAAACAAAAGGTGGTGCTGCTGCTGCTGCTTCTGCTGCTTCTGCTTGTGTCTGGCCGCTGTTGGAGCGTCCAGGCACAGGACTTCTGCTGCTGCTGACTAAATGGCCTCCTTAATTGGATCATTTGAGTAGCCAGCACACCTGTGCAGGTAGGGCATGACATGATAGGCAGCTGCCTTGATAGCGGGTGGGTGCTGAATGTTCCTAATTGACAAAATAAGATTAATGCTTATGAAGAAATATAAAATCTCATCCCTTCCCCAATATCGCGCCACACCCCTACCCCTTAATTCCCTGGTTGAACTTGATGGACATATGTCTTTTTTCGACCGTACTAACTATGTAACTATGTAACATAACATGGGGGGGGGGGGGGTCTCCTGGCTGTTCACACAGGTGTGTCATTGCTGTACATTGACCATGCATTGCTTCTGTGGTATTGCAAAGGCAAAGACAAATGCTTCCAGCCATCCATTGCACTAATGGATTGGTCATCAGCTGGCTGTCTATGTCCCGCATCAATATAGACCAAAGTACAGAGGGTTAGGCTATGCTATTGTGCACCTACCTGATGCATCAGAAGGTGCGAGGCCCTTGCTAAATTCTGTGCACAGACTTTGAGATCTATACTTTAGACTGTATCTAAACCTGCTCCAACATGGACTGACATTCTGGCCTACTTTCAGCCGATGCGACTTGTCTGTCGCTGAACAGTCGCTTTTTATGTATTCAGCACCTATGTATAATGTTGTAAAAATGCTCTAGAAGCTAAAGTCGCAGAAATGTCACACATATTTGGCCTGCAACTTTCTGTGCGACAAATTCAGACAGGAAAAATCAGTATAAATCCTTAGAAAATTATCCCCCAGTGTCTCCATCTGCTGGCGGTATTGAATAAGCATTGCTGCACTGATGGGGTATGCATTAGACGAAAAAAAAGAAGAAAAAGAAGAATAATACGCCCAGAAAAGAGGCGAAAAGGAGAAAAACGTAAAAAAACGTGAAAAAAAAGTAAGAGGAAGAGAAGGGAAAAAAAGGTGGAAATGGGTTTAAAAGTGATTTCGGCGGAGATATATATATATATATATATATATATATATATATATATATACGCGCACACACACACATATATATAAACGTATTCTCCGTTGAGATATTGCAGCCGCTGCTGTGTCCAGGCCCAGGAGCCTTAGCACTGTGCTGTGATGTCACTCAATACCACTGACATCACTAGGTGTAAACAACATCTCTCCTTTGCTGTGTATGTGACTATGGAGCTGTTTGGTGATGTCGTCTATTATGGCCTTCATAGAAGCAACAGGAGATTGTTGCATCCATCTAGAACCCTCAGAACTACAGTGCTATGATGTCACTCACTTCCACAGGCCTTGCAGAGTGTAAACAACAACAACCCAGCTTTGTTGTGTATGTAACCATAGGGATTTGTGATGTCACCTAGAACCTTCACAGCAGCGACAGCTTTATGAGGAGCATCAGCACTGCTCTGCCTGAGCAGAACCATCACCGCCATAGGTTGTCAAATAACCCGGATTTAACCCACACAGGTAAGTCCAATGGGGTGCAGGCATGTCCTCTATGCTTACAGCTTCCCGTGGGTGTTGGTTTGATACCGTTTGGGGACAGCCAAGGAGGCATCTGCAGGCAACAAAGGTAGGTGTGTGCTTGTGTGTGTGTTTCCTATGCAGATCCTAAGCCCAGTGTCACATGCAAGTAGGAGGAGTAAGAAGGGTTCCTGGCAAATCCGGGTTATGGATTGCATTTAAAAAGGCCCCGTGGGAGTGCAATGGGCCCCTGTCTTGCTGCTTAGCAATAATGGTATGGGTTTAGGTTCTGCTGTGTGTACTGGTGGTTGACTGCCCCCCAGCCCAGAGTGTGCATGGAAAATTGTCTGGCAGCCTCCCTGACAGCAAGCAGTGATAGTGCCCATGAAGGGGACCTTGTTGGGCCCGCCCCTTTCACGGTTATCGCTTCTCGGCCTTTTGGCTAAGATCAAGTGTAGTATCTGTTCTTATCAGTTTAATATCTGATACGTCCCCTATCTGGGGACCATATATTAAATGGATTTTTGAGAACGGGGGCCGATTTCGAAGCTTGCTTCCGTCGCCCTATGCATTGACCCGATATGGCAGTATCTTCGGGTACAGTGCACCACCCCCTTACAGGGTTAAAAAGAAAGATTCCTACTTTCATTGCTACCTGCTTGCTGGCTAGCCAGCTAGCCAGCCCTGTGGGCCTTGCTGCTGCAGCCAAAAAACAAAAGGTGGTGCTGCTGCTGCTGCTTCTGCTGCTTCTGCTTGTGTCTGGCCGCTGTTGGAGCGTCCAGGCACAGGACTTCTGCTGCTGCTGACTAAATGGCCTCCTTAATTGGATCATTTGAGTAGCCAGCACACCTGTGCAGGTAGGGCATGACATGATAGGCAGCTGCCTTGATAGCGGGTGGGTGCTGAATGTTCCTAATTGACAAAATAAGATTAATGCTTATGAAGAAATATAAAATCTCATCCCTTCCCCAATATCGCGCCACACCCCTACCCCTTAATTCCCTGGTTGAACTTGATGGACATATGTCTTTTTTCGACCGTACTAACTATGTAACTATGTAACATAACATGGGGGGGGGGGTCTCCTGGCTGTTCACACAGGTGTGTCATTGCTGTACATTGACCATGCATTGCTTCTGTGGTATTGCAAAGGCAAAGACAAATGCTTCCAGCCATCCATTGCACTAATGGATTGGTCATCAGCTGGCTGTCTATGTCCCGCATCAATATAGACCAAAGTACAGAGGGTTAGGCTATGCTATTGTGCACCTACCTGATGCATCAGAAGGTGCGAGGCCCTTGCTAAATTCTGTGCACAGACTTTGAGATCTATACTTTAGACTGTATCTAAACCTGCTCCAACATGGACTGACATTCTGGCCTACTTTCAGCCGATGCGACTTGTCTGTCGCTGAACAGTCGCTTTTTATGTATTCAGCACCTATGTATAATGTTGTAAAAATGCTCTAGAAGCTAAAGTCGCAGAAATGTCACACATATTTGGCCTGCAACTTTCTGTGCGACAAATTCAGACAGGAAAAATCAGTATAAATCCTTAGAAAATTATCCCCCAGTGTCTCCATCTGCTGGCGGTATTGAATAAGCATTGCTGCACTGATGGGGTATGCATTAGACGAAAAAAAAGAAGAAAAAGAAGAATAATACGCCCAGAAAAGAGGCGAAAAGGAGAAAAACGTAAAAAAACGTGAAAAAAAAGTAAGAGGAAGAGAAGGGAAAAAAAGGTGGAAATGGGTTTAAAAGTGATTTCGGCGGAGAAATATATATATATATATATATATATATATATATATATATATATATACGCGCACACACACACATATATATAAACGTATTCTCCGTTGAGATATTGCAGCCGCTGCTGTGTCCAGGCCCAGGAGCCTTAGCACTGTGCTGTGATGTCACTCAATACCACTGACATCACTAGGTGTAAACAACATCTCTCCTTTGCTGTGTATGTGACTATGGAGCTGTTTGGTGATGTCGTCTATTATGGCCTTCATAGAAGCAACAGGAGATTGTTGCATCCATCTAGAACCCTCAGAACTACAGTGCTATGATGTCACTCACTTCCACAGGCCTTGCAGAGTGTAAACAACAACAACCCAGCTTTGTTGTGTATGTAACCATAGGGATTTGTGATGTCACCTAGAACCTTCACAGCAGCGACAGCTTTATGAGGAGCATCAGCACTGCTCTGCCTGAGCAGAACCATCACCGCCATAGGTTGTCAAATAACCCGGATTTAACCCACACAGGTAAGTCCAATGGGGTGCAGGCATGTCCTCTATGCTTACAGCTTCCCGTGGGTGTTGGTTTGATACCGTTTGGGGACAGCCAAGGAGGCATCTGCAGGCAACAAAGGTAGGTGTGTGCTTGTGTGTGTGTTTCCTATGCAGATCCTAAGCCCAGTGTCACATGCAAGTAGGAGGAGTAAGAAGGGTTCCTGGCAAATCCGGGTTATGGATTGCATTTAAAAAGGCCCCGTGGGAGTGCAATGGGCCCCTGTCTTGCTGCTTAGCAATAATGGTATGGGTTTAGGTTCTGCTGTGTGTACTGGTGGTTGACTGCCCCCCAGCCCAGAGTGTGCATGGAAAATTGTCTGGCAGCCTCCCTGACAGCAAGCAGTGATAGTGCCCATGAAGGGGACCTTGTTGGGCCCGCCCCTTTCACGGTTATCGCTTCTCGGCCTTTTGGCTAAGATCAAGTGTAGTATCTGTTCTTATCAGTTTAATATCTGATACGTCCCCTATCTGGGGACCATATATTAAATGGATTTTTGAGAACGGGGGCCGATTTCGAAGCTTGCTTCCGTCGCCCTATGCATTGACCCGATATGGCAGTATCTTCGGGTACAGTGCACCACCCCCTTACAGGGTTAAAAAGAAAGATTCCTACTTTCATTGCTACCTGCTTGCTGGCTAGCCAGCTAGCCAGCCCTGTGGGCCTTGCTGCTGCAGCCAAAAAACAAAAGGTGGTGCTGCTGCTGCTGCTTCTGCTGCTTCTGCTTGTGTCTGGCCGCTGTTGGAGCGTCCAGGCACAGGACTTCTGCTGCTGCTGACTAAATGGCCTCCTTAATTGGATCATTTGAGTAGCCAGCACACCTGTGCAGGTAGGGCATGACATGATAGGCAGCTGCCTTGATAGCGGGTGGGTGCTGAATGTTCCTAATTGACAAAATAAGATTAATGCTTATGAAGAAATATAAAATCTCATCCCTTCCCCAATATCGCGCCACACCCCTACCCCTTAATTCCCTGGTTGAACTTGATGGACATATGTCTTTTTTCGACCGTACTAACTATGTAACTATGTAACATAACATGGGGGGGGGGGGTCTCCTGGCTGTTCACACAGGTGTGTCATTGCTGTACATTGACCATGCATTGCTTCTGTGGTATTGCAAAGGCAAAGACAAATGCTTCCAGCCATCCATTGCACTAATGGATTGGTCATCAGCTGGCTGTCTATGTCCCGCATCAATATAGACCAAAGTACAGAGGGTTAGGCTATGCTATTGTGCACCTACCTGATGCATCAGAAGGTGCGAGGCCCTTGCTAAATTCTGTGCACAGACTTTGAGATCTATACTTTAGACTGTATCTAAACCTGCTCCAACATGGACTGACATTCTGGCCTACTTTCAGCCGATGCGACTTGTCTGTCGCTGAACAGTCGCTTTTTATGTATTCAGCACCTATGTATAATGTTGTAAAAATGCTCTAGAAGCTAAAGTCGCAGAAATGTCACACATATTTGGCCTGCAACTTTCTGTGCGACAAATTCAGACAGGAAAAATCAGTATAAATCCTTAGAAAATTATCCCCCAGTGTCTCCATCTGCTGGCGGTATTGAATAAGCATTGCTGCACTGATGGGGTATGCATTAGACGAAAAAAAAGAAGAAAAAGAAGAATAATACGCCCAGAAAAGAGGCGAAAAGGAGAAAAACGTAAAAAAACGTGAAAAAAAAGTAAGAGGAAGAGAAGGGAAAAAAAGGTGGAAATGGGTTTAAAAGTGATTTCGGCGGAGAAATATATATATATATATATATATATATATATATATATATATATATACGCGCACACACACACATATATATAAACGTATTCTCCGTTGAGATATTGCAGCCGCTGCTGTGTCCAGGCCCAGGAGCCTTAGCACTGTGCTGTGATGTCACTCAATACCACTGACATCACTAGGTGTAAACAACATCTCTCCTTTGCTGTGTATGTGACTATGGAGCTGTTTGGTGATGTCGTCTATTATGGCCTTCATAGAAGCAACAGGAGATTGTTGCATCCATCTAGAACCCTCAGAACTACAGTGCTATGATGTCACTCACTTCCACAGGCCTTGCAGAGTGTAAACAACAACAACCCAGCTTTGTTGTGTATGTAACCATAGGGATTTGTGATGTCACCTAGAACCTTCACAGCAGCGACAGCTTTATGAGGAGCATCAGCACTGCTCTGCCTGAGCAGAACCATCACCGCCATAGGTTGTCAAATAACCCGGATTTAACCCACACAGGTAAGTCCAATGGGGTGCAGGCATGTCCTCTATGCTTACAGCTTCCCGTGGGTGTTGGTTTGATACCGTTTGGGGACAGCCAAGGAGGCATCTGCAGGCAACAAAGGTAGGTGTGTGCTTGTGTGTGTGTTTCCTATGCAGATCCTAAGCCCAGTGTCACATGCAAGTAGGAGGAGTAAGAAGGGTTCCTGGCAAATCCGGGTTATGGATTGCATTTAAAAAGGCCCCGTGGGAGTGCAATGGGCCCCTGTCTTGCTGCTTAGCAATAATGGTATGGGTTTAGGTTCTGCTGTGTGTACTGGTGGTTGACTGCCCCCCAGCCCAGAGTGTGCATGGAAAATTGTCTGGCAGCCTCCCTGACAGCAAGCAGTGATAGTGCCCATGAAGGGGACCTTGTTGGGCCCGCCCCTTTCACGGTTATCGCTTCTCGGCCTTTTGGCTAAGATCAAGTGTAGTATCTGTTCTTATCAGTTTAATATCTGATACGTCCCCTATCTGGGGACCATATATTAAATGGATTTTTGAGAACGGGGGCCGATTTCGAAGCTTGCTTCCGTCGCCCTATGCATTGACCCGATATGGCAGTATCTTCGGGTACAGTGCACCACCCCCTTACAGGGTTAAAAAGAAAGATTCCTACTTTCATTGCTACCTGCTTGCTGGCTAGCCAGCTAGCCAGCCCTGTGGGCCTTGCTGCTGCAGCCAAAAAACAAAAGGTGGTGCTGCTGCTGCTGCTGCTGCTGCTTCTGCTGCTTCTGCTTGTGTCTGGCCGCTGTTGGAGCGTCCAGGCACAGGACTTCTGCTGCTGCTGACTAAATGGCCTCCTTAATTGGATCATTTGAGTAGCCAGCACACCTGTGCAGGTAGGGCATGACATGATAGGCAGCTGCCTTGATAGCGGGTGGGTGCTGAATGTTCCTAATTGACAAAATAAGATTAATGCTTATGAAGAAATATAAAATCTCATCCCTTCCCCAATATCGCGCCACACCCCTACCCCTTAATTCCCTGGTTGAACTTGATGGACATATGTCTTTTTTCGACCGTACTAACTATGTAACTATGTAACATAACATGGGGGGGGGGGGTCTCCTGGCTGTTCACACAGGTGTGTCATTGCTGTACATTGACCATGCATTGCTTCTGTGGTATTGCAAAGGCAAAGACAAATGCTTCCAGCCATCCATTGCACTAATGGATTGGTCATCAGCTGGCTGTCTATGTCCCGCATCAATATAGACCAAAGTACAGAGGGTTAGGCTATGCTATTGTGCACCTACCTGATGCATCAGAAGGTGCGAGGCCCTTGCTAAATTCTGTGCACAGACTTTGAGATCTATACTTTAGACTGTATCTAAACCTGCTCCAACATGGACTGACATTCTGGCCTACTTTCAGCCGATGCGACTTGTCTGTCGCTGAACAGTCGCTTTTTATGTATTCAGCACCTATGTATAATGTTGTAAAAATGCTCTAGAAGCTAAAGTCGCAGAAATGTCACACATATTTGGCCTGCAACTTTCTGTGCGACAAATTCAGACAGGAAAAATCAGTATAAATCCTTAGAAAATTATCCCCCAGTGTCTCCATCTGCTGGCGGTATTGAATAAGCATTGCTGCACTGATGGGGTATGCATTAGACGGAAAAAAAGAAGAAAAAGAAGAATAATACGCCCAGAAAAGAGGCGAAAAGGAGAAAAACGTAAAAAAACGTGAAAAAAAAGTAAGAGGAAGAGAAGGGAAAAAAAGGTGGAAATGGGTTTAAAAGTGATTTCGGCGGAGAAATATATATATATATATATATATATATATATATATATACGCGCACACACACACATATATATAAACGTATTCTCCGTTGAGATATTGCAGCCGCTGCTGTGTCCAGGCCCAGGAGCCTTAGCACTGTGCTGTGATGTCACTCAATACCACTGACATCACTAGGTGTAAACAACATCTCTCCTTTGCTGTGTATGTGACTATGGAGCTGTTTGGTGATGTCGTCTATTATGGCCTTCATAGAAGCAACAGGAGATTGTTGCATCCATCTAGAACCCTCAGAACTACAGTGCTATGATGTCACTCACTTCCACAGGCCTTGCAGAGTGTAAACAACAACAACCCAGCTTTGTTGTGTATGTAACCATAGGGATTTGTGATGTCACCTAGAACCTTCACAGCAGCGACAGCTTTATGAGGAGCATCAGCACTGCTCTGCCTGAGCAGAACCATCACCGCCATAGGTTGTCAAATAACCCGGATTTAACCCACACAGGTAAGTCCAATGGGGTGCAGGCATGTCCTCTATGCTTACAGCTTCCCGTGGGTGTTGGTTTGATACCGTTTGGGGA
>NW_026610335.1:0-12306 GCF_029499605.1 Hyla sarda | reverse complement strand
ATATTAGAAGATCAGGATGATCAGGACGCTCCAGTGCAGGGGTCGTATTGTTCTATGATATTAGAAGATCAGGATGATCAGGGCGCTCCAGTGCAGGGGTCGTATTGTTCTATATTAGAAGATCAGGGCGCTCCAGTGCAGGGGTCGTATTGTTCTATGATATTAGAAGATCAGGATGCTCCAGTGCAGGGGTCGTATTGTTCTATGATATTAGAAGATCAGGACGCTCCAGTGCAGGGGTCGTATTGTTCTATGATATTAGAAGATCAGGATGCTCCAGTGCAGGGGTCGTATTGTTCTATGATATTAGAAGATCAGGATGATCAGGGCGCTCCAGTGCAGGGGTCGTATTGTTCTATGATATTAGATGATCAGGAGGCTCCAGTGCAGGGGTCGTATTGTTCTATATTAGAAGATCAGGATGATCAGGACGCTCCAGTGCAGGGGTCGTATTGTTCTATATTAGAAGATCAGGATGATCAGGACGCTCCAGTGCAGGGGTCGTATTCTTCTATATTAGAAGATCAGGATGATCAGGGCGCTCCAGTGCAGGGGTCGTATTGTTCTATATTAGAAGATCAGGATGATCAGGACGCTCCAGTGCAGGGGTCGTATTGTTCTATATTAGAAGATCAGGATGATCAGGACGCTCCAGTGCAGGGGTCGTATTCTTCTATATTAGAAGATCAGGATGATCAGGGCGCTCCAGTGCAGGGGTCGTATTGTTCTATATTAGAAGATCAGGATGATCAGGACGCTCCAGTGCAGGGGTCGTATTGTTCTATGACATTAGATGATCAGGAGGCTCCAGTGCAGGGGTCGTATTGTTCTATGACCTTAGATGATCAGGATGCTCCAGTGCAAGGGTCGTATTGTTCTATGATATTAGATGATCAGGAGGCTCCAGTGCAGGGGTCGTATTGTTCTATGATATTAGAAGATCAGGACGCTCCAGTGCAGGGGTCGTATTGTTCTATGATATTAGAAGATCAGGATGATCAGGGCGCTCCAGTGCAGGGGTCGTATTGTTCTATGATATTAGAAGATCAGGACGCTCCAGTGCAGGGGTCGTATTGTTCTATGATATTAGAAGATCAGGATGCTCCAGTGCAGGGGTCGTATTGTTCTATGATATTAGAAGATCAGGATGATCAGGGCGCTCCAGTGCAGGGGTCGTATTGTTCTATATTAGAAGATCAGGATGATCAGGGCGCTCCAGTGCAGGGGTCGTATTGTTCTATGATATTAGAAGATCAGGATGCTCCAGTGCAGGGGTCGTATTGTTCTATGATATTAGAAGATCAGGACGCTCCAGTGCAGGGGTCGTATTGTTCTATGATATTAGAAGATCAGGATGCTCCAGTGCAGGGGTCGTATTGTTCTATGATATTAGAAGATCAGGATGCTCCAGTGCAGGGGTCGTATTGTTCTATGATATTAGAAGATCAGGATGATCAGGGCGCTCCAGTGCAGGGGTCGTATTGTTCTATATTAGAAGATCAGGATGATCAGGGCGCTCCAGTGCAGGGGTCGTATTGTTCTATGATATTAGAAGATCAGGATGCTCCAGTGCAGGGGTCGTATTGTTCTATGATATTAGAAGATCAGGATGCTCCAGTGCAGGGGTCGTATTGTTCTATGATATTAGAAGATCAGGATGCTCCAGTGCAGGGGTCGTATTGTTCTATGATATTAGAAGATCAGGATGCTCCAGTGCAGGGGTCGTATTGTTCTATGATATTAGAAGATCAGGATGATCAGGGCGCTCCAGTGCAGGGGTCGTATTGTTCTATATTAGACGATCAGGATGATCAGGACGCTCCAGTGCAGGGGTCGTATTGTTCTATGATATTAGATGATCAGGAGGCTCCAGTGCAGGGGTCGTATTGTTCTATATTAGAAGATCAGGATGATCAGGACGCTCCAGTGCAGGGGTCGTATTGTTCTATGATATTAGATGATCAGGATGCTCCAGTGCAGGGGTCGTATTGTTCTATGATATTAGAAGATCAGGATGCTCCAGTGCAGGGGTCGTATTGTTCTATGATATTAGATGATCAGGAGGCTCCAGTGCAGGGGTCGTATTGTTCTATGATATTAGAAGATCAGGACGCTCCAGTGCAGGGGTCGTATTGTTCTATGATATTAGAAGATCAGGACGCTCCAGTGCAGGGGTCGTATTGTTCTATGATATTAGAAGATCAGGACGCTCCAGTGCAGGGGTCGTATTGTTCTATATTAGAAGATCAGGATGATCAGGACGCTCCAGTGCAGGGGTCGTATTGTTCTATGATATTAGATGATCAGGATGCTCCAGTGCAGGGGTCGTATTGTTCTATGATATTAGATGATCAGGACGCTCCAGTGCAGGGGTCGTATTGTTCTATATTAGACGATCAGGATGATCAGGACGCTCCAGTGCAGGGGTCGTATTGTTCTATGACATTAGATGATCAGGAGGCTCCAGTGCAGGGGTCGTATTGTTCTATGACCTTAGATGATCAGGATGCTCCAGTGCAAGGGTCGTATTGTTCTATGATATTAGAAGATCAGAATGCTCCAGTGCAGGGGTCGTATTGTTCTATGATATTAGAAGATCAGGACGCTCCAGTGCAGGGGTCGTATTGTTCTATGATATTAGAAGATCAGGATGCTCCAGTGCAGGGGTCATATTGTTCTATGATATTAGAAGATCAGGATGATCAGGGCGCTCCAGTGCAGGGGTCGTATTGTTCTATGATATTAGATGATCAGGAGGCTCCAGTGCAGGGGTCGTATTGTTCTATATTAGAAGATCAGGATGATCAGGACGCTCCAGTGCAGGGGTCGTATGGTTCTATATTAGAAGATCAGGATGATCAGGACGCTCCAGTGCAGGGGTCGTATTCTTCTATATTAGAAGATCAGGATGATCAGGGCGCTCCAGTGCAGGGGTCGTATTGTTCTATATTAGAAGATCAGGATGATCAGGACGCTCCAGTGCAGGGGTCGTATTGTTCTATATTAGAAGATCAGGAGGCTCCAGTGCAGGGGTCGTATTGTTCTATGATATTAGATGATCAGGAGGCTCCAGTGCAGGGGTCGTATTGTTCTATGATATTAGAAGATCAGGACGCTCCAGTGCAGGGGTCGTATTGTTCTATGATATTAGAAGATCAGGATGCTCCAGTGCAGGGGTCGTATTGTTCTATGATATTAGAAGATCAGGATGATCAGGGCGCTCCAGTGCAGGGGTCGTATTGTTCTATATTAGAAGATCAGGATGATCAGGGCGCTCCAGTGCAGGGGTCGTATTGTTCTATGATATTAGAAGATCAGGATGCTCCAGTGCAGGGGTCGTATTGTTCTATGATATTAGAAGATCAGGACGCTCCAGTGCAGGGGTCGTATTGTTCTATGATATTAGAAGATCAGGATGCTCCAGTGCAGGGGTCGTATTGTTCTATGATATTAGAAGATCAGGATGCTCCAGTGCAGGGGTCGTATTGTTCTATGATATTAGAAGATCAGGATGATCAGGGCGCTCCAGTGCAGGGGTCGTATTGTTCTATATTAGAAGATCAGGATGATCAGGGCGCTCCAGTGCAGGGGTCGTATTGTTCTATGATATTAGAAGATCAGGATGCTCCAGTGCAGGGGTCGTATTGTTCTATGATATTAGAAGATCAGGATGCTCCAGTGCAGGGGTCGTATTGTTCTATGATATTAGAAGATCAGGATGCTCCAGTGCAGGGGTCGTATTGTTCTATGATATTAGAAGATCAGGATGCTCCAGTGCAGGGGTCGTATTGTTCTATGATATTAGAAGATCAGGATGATCAGGGCGCTCCAGTGCAGGGGTCGTATTGTTCTATATTAGACGATCAGGATGATCAGGACGCTCCAGTGCAGGGGTCGTATTGTTCTATGATATTAGATGATCAGGAGGCTCCAGTGCAGGGGTCGTATTGTTCTATATTAGAAGATCAGGATGATCAGGACGCTCCAGTGCAGGGGTCGTATTGTTCTATGATATTAGATGATCAGGATGCTCCAGTGCAGGGGTCGTATTGTTCTATGATATTAGAAGATCAGGATGCTCCAGTGCAGGGGTCGTATTGTTCTATGATATTAGATGATCAGGAGGCTCCAGTGCAGGGGTCGTATTGTTCTATGATATTAGAAGATCAGGACGCTCCAGTGCAGGGGTCGTATTGTTCTATGATATTAGAAGATCAGGACGCTCCAGTGCAGGGGTCGTATTGTTCTATGATATTAGAAGATCAGGACGCTCCAGTGCAGGGGTCGTATTGTTCTATGATATTAGAAGATCAGGACGCTCCAGTGCAGGGGTCGTATTGTTCTATGATATTAGATGATCAGGATGCTCCAGTGCAGGGGTCGTATTGTTCTATGATATTAGATGATCAGGACGCTCCAGTGCAGGGGTCGTATTGTTCTATATTAGACGATCAGGATGATCAGGACGCTCCAGTGCAGGGGTCGTATTGTTCTATGACATTAGATGATCAGGAGGCTCCAGTGCAGGGGTCGTATTGTTCTATGACCTTAGATGATCAGGATGCTCCAGTGCAAGGGTCGTATTGTTCTATGATATTAGAAGATCAGGACGCTCCAGTGCAGGGGTCGTATTGTTCTATGATATTAGATGATCAGGAGGCTCCAGTGCAGGGGTCGTATTGTTCTATGATATTAGAAGATCAGGACGCTCCAGTGCAGGGGTCGTATTGTTCTATATTAGAAGATCAGGATGATCAGGACGCTCCAGTGCAGGGGTCGTATTGTTCTATGATATTAGATGATCAGGAGGCTCCAGTGCAGGGGTCGTATTGTTCTATATTAGAAGATCAGGATGATCAGGACGCTCCAGTGCAGGGGTCGTATTGTTCTATGATATTAGATGATCAGGACGCTCCAGTGCAGGGGTCGTATTGTTCTATGACATTAGATGATCAGGATGCTCCAGTGCAGGGGTCGTATTGTTCTATGATATTAGAAGATCAGGACGCTCCAGTGCAGGGGTCGTATTGTTCTATGATATTAGATGATCAGGAGGCTCCAGTGCAGGGGTCGTATTGTTCTATATTAGAAGATCAGGATGATCAGGACGCTCCAGTGCAGGGGTCGTATTGTTC
This sequence comes from Hyla sarda, assembly GCF_029499605.1. NCBI lineage: Eukaryota > Metazoa > Chordata > Amphibia > Anura > Hylidae > Hyla > Hyla sarda. The sequence continues at coordinate 7,171 of NW_026610335.1, read as the reverse complement.
TATGATATTAGATGATCAGGATGCTCCAGTGCAGGGGTCGTATTGTTCTATGATATTAGATGATCAGGACGCTCCAGTGCAGGGGTCGTATTGTTCTATATTAGACGATCAGGATGATCAGGACGCTCCAGTGCAGGGGTCGTATTGTTCTATGACATTAGATGATCAGGATGCTCCAGTGCAGGGGTCGTATTGTTCTATGACCTTAGATGATCAGGATGCTCCAGTGCAGGGGTCGTATTGTTCTATGATATTAGAAGATCAGGACGCTCCAGTGCAGGGGTCGTATTGTTCTATGATATTAGATGATCAGGAGGCTCCAGTGCAGGGGTCGTATTGTTCTATATTAGAAGATCAGGATGATCAGGACGCTCCAGTGCAGGGGTCGTATTGTTCTATGATATTAGATGATCAGGAGGCTCCAGTGCAGGGGTCGTATTGTTCTATATTAGAAGATCAGGACGCTCCAGTGCAGGGGTCGTATTGTTCTATGATATTAGATGATCAGGAGGCTCCAGTGCAGGGGTCGTATTGTTCTATATTAGAAGATCAGGATGATCAGGGCGCTCCAGTGCAGGGGTCGTATTGTTCTATGATATTAGATGATCAGGAGGCTCCAGTGCAGGGGTCGTATTGTTCTATGATATTAGATGATCAGGAGGCTCCAGTGCAGGGGTCGTATTGTTCTATATTAGAAGATCAGGATGATCAGGACGCTCCAGTGCAGGGGTCGTATTGTTCTATGATATTAGATGATCAGGACGCTCCAGTGCAGGGGTCGTATTGTTCTATGATATTAGATGATCAGGACGCTCCAGTGCAGGGGTCGTATTGTTCTATATTAGACGATCAGGATGATCAGGACGCTCCAGTGCAGGGGTCCTGATCATGTGACTCACAGCTGGGGGAGAACACTCAGTGCGCACTTCTTCCAGCTCGTTCTCGTGATTGGTCAGGCGCTGAACACTCAGACCCCGTCCATTAAAACTCTTTTGTTATGTCTCGAGATTTCTTTTTTTCTATGGCAGTGCCTATTTAATGTGTGTAAATAATATTATCACAGATCAGGGGACAATAAAGGACAGATTCACCCAAACCCTGGTGGTTGAAAAACTACTACAACCAGCATGCCCTGACACCTTGAAGAATCACACGATGGGGAAGAGACTGGTTTAGTGATTATTTTGGCCTCTTGTTGGTGCACAGGACAGATCTCAGATGGCCGTTCTCTTTGCAAAACAACAACTCCCAGCATGCCCGGACAGCCAACGGCTGTCCGGGCATGCTGGGAGTTGTAGTTTTGCAACAGCTGGAGGCACCCTGGTTGGAAAACACTGCTCTTGGGAGTATTATGGCTGCCCTGGGTTATACCATCCAGGTTTGATCTTCTCTTTTATTATCAGGTCTCAGAGCGAGTGGAGCGACGGCTGCAGCAACTGGAGCGGGAGATGAGAACAGAGCGGCAGCAAATGGAGAGGCGTCAGGACCAGCTGGGACATGTGTCTGTGCAGCTGCACGAGGTGAGTCTGAGGCTTCTCTTAGTTTTTTCCTGAAGAAAGGGACTCGTCTATGTAACCTGCTGGGGGTTGTAAGGTTTCCTCCCCAACTATTATTATTCCAGGATAAAACGTTTTTTCTCTATCGGCTCCATTGGGGGACACAGACCGTGGGGTGTATGCTGCTGTCTCTAGGAGGTGTGACACTATGGCAACAAAAAGTCAGCTCCTCCCAGCAGGATCTGCCCGCCTCCAGGCCCTGAGCTAATCAGTTTAAGCTTAGTGTCTGAAGGAGGTGGACATGGTCTGGAATTCTCTTTGTTTTTTTATTTTCCTAGTTAGGGAATGTTTTAGGTTTTTATTCCTTTTTCTTTCCTGTTTTCAGGTGGGGACTCAGGAACTGCGGCTCACTGTTTCCCCATTGCGATTGAGGGGGCACAGACATTGCGTATATGTGCTGTTAACCCCCTCTCGCCAACGGTCAGCGCCTGGGGTTGTACCTCATGGGTCCGGGTCCCCCTATTTCCCTGCACTCCTCGCTCGCACATGGTAGCTCGGCGTGATGCAGGTAAGAGAAGGCTGACTGAAGACCTCGCAGAACACTCCATTAGGTAAGTTCTTCTGACCAGGTGAGTATATATTTTTTTCCCTTTAGGTGCTGACTTGCAACCTCTGGAGACCCTCATTTTTTGGCCCACCTTTCAGGATCTAAGGGGCTGGCCTGTATTGGGGCTCTATCTTTATTCAAGCAGGGGCGAGCAATGGCATTTTGGGCAGGAAGGGGTTACCTGACTACTTTAAGTACATGTGTGTGTTTTTATACTATGCGGCTGTCAGCCGCAGCACTTACTATGCGGCTGACAGCCGCGGCGTTTGTACTGTTCGGCGCACGGAGCGCCAACTTACTTTCAGTTTCGGCAGCACAGCTGCCGGTGGACTTGTGTATCGCCCGCTCACTTTCCCGCGGGCGCAGACGCGAAGGACATGTGCGCCCGGGGCAAGGAGTGGGCGCCATTACTGTTCTTATTCACGGCGGCCGCGGCGCTATAGCTCCGCCCACAGGGCCGCCGGAGCTTACTGGGGGTGCGAATCACCCTCCAATCAGTGCCGTGCGTGGGATTTTCAGGGGCAGAGTCCAATTAGACAGTGCCTCTGCTCCAGGCACGCCCCTCTATGGCTATTGTTTGGCCTGTTTCTCCCTCTCTTTCACTCAGAGCAGAGTTCTCCTCACAGCAGCTGCCACAGGGGACACAGACTCGGGTGAGAGAGTTCTTTTTTTCATTATATCCGTACCCAGAACTGTTCCTCCCTCTAAACAGACAATTGGAGCATTAGTTTCCTATTTTACCTAAAATACCGTGTTTTTTCCTTGACCTGTCGGTCCTCTCCTATTGCTCTGGTAGTCAATCTGATTAGCTCAGGACCTGGAGGCGGGTATATCCTGCTGGGAGGAGCTGACTTTTTTTGTTGCCATAGTGTCATACCTCCTAGAGACAGCAGCATACACCCCACGGTCTGTGTCCCCCAATGGATCCCTCGAGAAAGAGATTTTACGGTAAGTGTTAAAGCTCCTTTTTTTTAATATTATATATACGGGCTCCAGAAAGTTAAAAAGATTTGTATATTACTTCTATAAAAAATATTAATCCTTCCAATAATTATCAGCTGCTGAAGTTGAGTTGTTGTTTTCTGTCTGACATCTCTGCCTGTCTCGGGAACTGCACAGAGTAGGAGAGGTTTGCTATGGGGATTTGCTTCTACTCTGGACAGTTCCTGAGACAGGTGTCATCAGAGAGCATTTAGAAAAGAAGAACTCAACTTCAGCAGCCCATAAGTACTGAAAGGATTAAGATTTTTTAATAGAAGTAATTTACAAATCTGTTTAAAATTTCTGGAACCAGTTGAGAGAGAGATAGAGATAGAGATATAGAGATATAGATATATATATATATCTCTATGTATATGTTTTTCCTGGTTAACCCCTTTAACCAGTATGAGCTCTGTCACCCCACTGATCTTTACAGAACTGGAGGGAGACCAACTCTGGATTAACACTTTAAAACGGTGTTAATATTGTGTATCTCAGTGTTGTTTTGATGTCTGTAGAGATCGTATTATTGGTGCACTTTGTCACACCAGAAGAAATTGTCAGACATTGTCCGGTGTGCATTAAAGGGGTTCTCTACCATAAGGTGACTGTAGTACTTACCTGCCAGACAGTAATGGACATTTGTACATGTACACGCTCATTTTTTATTTTATTTAAATTTTTTTTTCCTTCGTAAAACTACTGGTGACACGGCACCAATCTGGACCAGCTATTATAATAAAACTATTGTTACTAAATGGTAAGTGAATGGTCTTCAGCCCCAAGAGGAGAGAATGGACCAGCGTCCCCCGTGTCCTGGGAAACTTCTGTAATTGAATAGAGGATATAGGAGAGACTGGAGTTGTACCGCAGCGCAATCTATTAAAGTCTATAATAAATCCATGCCTCTATGATTCACATTCTCTGTGCTAGACTATACAAGGGGGGGCTCTGTTATAAAAAAAAACAAAACAAAATAATATATATATATATATATATATATATATATATATATATATATATATATATATATATATAAATATATATAAATATATATATATATATATATATATATATATATATATATATATATATATATATATATAAAAATATTAATAAGAATAGGATATATAGAATTGGAGATATACTCTTAGAGGTATCATTTATTGTTTAGGAAAAGAGGGTTGGGTGTGCTCTCTATAGGTGTCTAAGAACTACAGTCTAGTGCAGTGGTCTTCAACCTGCGGACCTCCAGATGCTGCAAAACTACAACTCCCAGCATGCCCGGACAGCCGTTGGCTGTCCGGGCATGCTGGGAGTTGTAGTTTTGCAACATCTGGAGGTCCGCAGGTTGAAGACCACTGGTCTAGTGTATTCCCCAAGGCTACACCAAAGATTAATCTGGGAGTTGTAGTTTTGCAACAGCTGGAGGCACTCTGGTTGGGAAACACTGATCTACATTTATTCATTGACAAATCATATCTAACATATGTGCCTGTTTTGGTTGGGTGAAAAAGCATAGTTGACCACAATTATTCGTTTTGGGGGAAAAAAAAAAAAATGAATTTATTGTATGCAACTTTTTTGATTGAATCCTATCATCATACACTTCGACCCACAATTTCTAAAAAAAAATAAAAAATTTGTAATTATCTATAAGGATCAAGAAACATAAAAACTGATATGATTTTTATAAAATAAAAGCAAAAACAAGGTAAAACCTTCTACAATATGTCTGGCGGATACGATTGTAAGTCACAGACCATTTTTCGGCCATCTGTTTTCACAATACATTAGACCAATGTTTCCCAACCCATGTGCCTCCAGCTGTTGGCTGCCCGGGCATGATGGGAATTGTTTTTGCAACAGCGGGAGGCACACTAGTTGGGAAGCACTACATTAGACAAGGCATAACGTGGTGGTCAGCTGCAGCTTACCCCTCCCCATAGAGATCACATGAACATTGGGGTGACAGTAAACTGGCATTTAATGGCGTCTCATCTGTAATACCCCTATGCACTCGTGTAAATCCGGCCTTAGGATTGTATCCTACGTGTTTCCTCACACACAGCGATAATTGGCGACAATCCGTAACTACTACAGTAGTGGGAAAGTAGTTAGAGTGATGGCGTCCGATGATGAGCGTCCTTACAGATCAGGGATGTTCTATAGATATTTCTCGGTTATTACTGAAGCGTTTAACCTGAAATGAGCAGCGACGACCATTAATGATCTCCGCAGCCGTCCCGTGGGGGATACATGACGGAGATGGTGGCGGATCTCCTCATCGCCACAATGTGACAGTGGATCGCCGTATTATGATGGAGGATATACGTGATACAGACCATTATGCTGCTCATCACTGTGTCTCACCAGACGCCCGACCGCACCGCGGTAGCACTTTTAACGCACTTTTGTCCACCAACTTGATTTTATTCCATCAAATCTTATGCTGTTTATTTGTCAGGGTCTCTGGCGCTCTTGTCTCGCTCAGCTGGAGCCGGTTAATATTCACGTCCACATCTCGGCCTTTCTAATGGAAATATGCGCACTTAAAAGAGAAGGAGAGAGTGTTATTATTAAAGGTTTAAAGATGCCCCGGGGGGGGGCGCTCTATTACCGCGCACGCATCTCCTAATGATTTACAGACGTTCAGGGCGATGAGGATCCCAGAGAATCGCACATTGTGAAGGAGCGCTGACACCACGGAGCAGAGAAGGGAGAGTGCCGGCCGCGGTGACTGTGCCGGCCGCCGGGATCTGTAGGGTATTGGATGGTGCGGTGGGAGTATATTGGTTATTTCTTTAATTTCAATGATCCTTTAAATATTTGCTGTGATTTTGTCATTTTGTTTCTTCTCTTTAGGAAACATAATGGTAGGTTTGTTGTTTTACAACTTTATTAGACCTGTTGGGAGTTGTAGTCTCTCTCAGCCCCTAGAGATCCACAGGTTGAATGCATACTGTCTAGACCAGTGTTTCCCAACCAGTGTGCCTCCAGCTGTTGTAAAACTACAACTCCCAACATGCCCGGACAGATGAAGCTGAACTCACTATTCTGCTGTTACATCATGTTTTATTCTCCAGTCACCTCCAGAGCTGCACTTACTATTCCCACAAGGTTTTACCTATGGTGATTTCCCAGTAACCCTGTCTGTCATTACAGGAATTGAAGAAACGGGGGTCCAAGTCTGAAGAGGTGGAGGAATCACTGAAGGAGAAGCTTGGAAAGCTGGAGAGTGAGAAAAGCCAGGTCTGGAGCAAATTATTTCCTTTTGTATTAAAAGAAAGGGCTCCTGTAGTCCTTGGGCAGAGGTGTGCGCGCACCCGGGGATCCCATAGTCCTTGGGCAGAGGTGTGCGTGCACCCGGGGATCCCATAGTCCTTGGGCAGAGGTGTGCGTGCACCCGGGGATCCCATAGTCCTTGGGCAGAGGTGTGTGTGTGCCCGGGGCTCCTGTAGGCCTTGGGCGGAGGTGTGTGTGCCCGGGGCTCCTGTAGGCCTTGGGCGGAGGTGTGTGTGCCCGGGGCTCCTGTAGGCCTTTGGCGGAGGTGTGGGCGCGCCCGGGGCTCCTGTAGGCCTTGGGCGGAGGTGTGTGGGCGCGCGGGGCTCCTGTAGGCCTTGGGCGGAGGTGTGTGGGCGCGCGGGGCTCCTGTAGGCCTTGGGCGGAGGTGTGTGGGCGCGCGGGGCTCCTGTAGGCCTTGGACGGCGGTGTGTGCGTGCGCGCGCGCGCGCGCGCGCGTGTGTGTGTGTGCGCGCGCGGGGCTCCTAGTTCTGGGCTCCCTTGTCACTGTGCTGGAGACACTGCTCTGCAGAGTCAGGATTTGGGTGTAGTGAGCGGTCCCATGATCCGGCACTCACCAGTCATGTATAGTGTGGAGCCTGAATGATGATCCTCGGCTTCTCTCATGTCTACACAGTAGCTGGTATATGGGCAGGATTAGGGTACAGGCTCGGGAATGGCGGGGCATCTGTCAGGTTGTTGGGGTAATATTTTGCTCTTATTCTAGTTGAAGGAGGAGCTGGAGCGATACCGGAGGAGACTGGACCAGACGGAGGGGAGCCGGGAGACCCTGCTGTGCCAGGTG
>NW_026610334.1:0-12356 GCF_029499605.1 Hyla sarda | reverse complement strand
TGCTGCTGCTGCTGCAGCCAAAAAACAAAAGGTGGTGCTGCTGCTGCTTCTGCTGCTTCTGCTTCTGCTTGTGTCTGGCCGCTGTTGGAGCGTCCAGGCACAGGACTTCTGCTGCTGCTGACTAAATGGCCTCCTTAATTGGATCATTTGAGTAGCCAGCACACCTGTGCAGGTAGGGCATGACATGATAGGCAGCTGCCTTGATAGCGGGTGGGTGCTGAATGTTCCTAATTGACAAAATAAGATTAATGCTTATGAAGAAATATAAAATCTCATCCCTTCCCCAATATCGCGCCACACCCCTACCCCTTAATTCCCTGGTTGAACTTGATGGACATATGTCTTTTTTCGACCGTACTAACTATGTAACTATGTAACATAAACATGGGGGGGGTCTCCTGGCTGTTCACACAGGTGTGTCATTGCTGTACATTGACCATGCATTGCTTCTGTGGTATTGCAAAGGCAAAGACAAATGCTTCCAGCCATCCATTGCACTAATGGATTGGTCATCAGCTGGCTGTCTATGTCCCGCATCAATATAGACCAAAGTACAGAGGGTTAGGCTATGCTATTGTGCACCTACCTGATGCATCAGAAGGTGCGAGGCCCTTGCTAAATTCTGTGCACAGACTTTGAGATCTATACTTTAGACTGTATCTAAACCTGCTCCAACATGGACTGACATTCTGGCCTACTTTCAGCCGATGCGACTTGTCTGTCGCTGAACAGTCGCTTTTTATGTATTCAGCACCTATGTATAATGTTGTAAAAATGCTCTAGAAGCTAAAGTCGCAGAAATGTCACACATATTTGGCCTGCAACTTTCTGTGCGACAAATTCAGACAGGAAAAATCAGTATAAATCCTTAGAAAATTATCCCCCAGTGTCTCCATCTGCTGGCGGTATTGAATAAGCATTGCTGCACTGATGGGGTATGCATTAGACGAAAAAAAAGAAGAAAAAGAAGAATAATACGCCCAGAAAAGAGGCGAAAAGGAGAAAAACGTAAAAAAACGTGAAAAAAAAGTAAGAGGAAGAGAAGGGAAAAAAAGGTGGAAATGGGTTTAAAAGTGATTTCGGCGGAGAATATATATATATATATATATATATATATATATATATATATATATATATACGCGCACACACACACATATATATAAACGTATTCTCCGTTGAGATATTGCAGCCGCTGCTGTGTCCAGGCCCAGGAGCCTTAGCACTGTGCTGTGATGTCACTCAATTCCACTGACATCACTAGGTGTAAACAACATCTCTCCTTTGCTGTGTATGTGACTATGGAGCTGTTTGGTGATGTCGTCTATTATGGCCTTCATAGAAGCAACAGGAGATTGTTGCATCCATCTAGAACCCTCAGAACTACAGTGCTATGATGTCACTCACTTCCACAGGCCTTGCAGAGTGTAAACAACAACAACCCAGCTTTGTTGTGTATGTAACCATAGGGATTTGTGATGTCACCTAGAACCTTCACAGCAGCGACAGCTTTATGAGGAGCATCAGCACTGCTCTGCCTGAGCAGAACCATCACCGCCATAGGTTGTCAAATAACCCGGATTTAACCCACACAGGTAAGTCCAATGGGGTGCAGGCATGTCCTCTATGCTTACAGCTTCCCGTGGGTGTTGGTTTGATACCGTTTGGGGACAGCCAAGGAGGCATCTGCAGGCAACAAAGGTAGGTGTGTGCTTGTGTGTGTGTTTCCTATGCAGATCCTAAGCCCAGTGTCACATGCAAGTAGGAGGAGTAAGAAGGGTTCCTGGCAAATCCGGGTTATGGATTGCATTTAAAAAGGCCCCGTGGGAGTGCAATGGGCCCCTGTCTTGCTGCTTAGCAATAATGGTATGGGTTTAGGTTCTGCTGTGTGTACTGGTGGTTGACTGCCCCCCAGCCCAGAGTGTGCATGGAAAATTGTCTGGCAGCCTCCCTGACAGCAAGCAGTGATAGTGCCCATGAAGGGGACCTTGTTGGGCCCGCCCCTTTCACGGTTATCGCTTCTCGGCCTTTTGGCTAAGATCAAGTGTAGTATCTGTTCTTATCAGTTTAATATCTGATACGTCCCCTATCTGGGGACCATATATTAAATGGATTTTTGAGAACGGGGGCCGATTTCGAAGCTTGCTTCCGTCGCCCTATGCATTGACCCGATATGGCAGTATCTTCGGGTACAGTGCACCACCCCCTTACAGGGTTAAAAAGAAAGATTCCTACTTTCATTGCTACCTGCTTGCTGGCTAGCCAGCTAGCCAGCCCTGTGGGCCTTGCTGCTGCTGCTGCAGCCAAAAAACAAAAGGTGGTGCTGCTGCTGCTTCTGCTGCTTCTGCTTCTGCTTGTGTCTGGCCGCTGTTGGAGCGTCCAGGCACAGGACTTCTGCTGCTGCTGACTAAATGGCCTCCTTAATTGGATCATTTGAGTAGCCAGCACACCTGTGCAGGTAGGGCATGACATGATAGGCAGCTGCCTTGATAGCGGGTGGGTGCTGAATGTTCCTAATTGACAAAATAAGATTAATGCTTATGAAGAAATATAAAATCTCATCCCTTCCCCAATATCGCGCCACACCCCTACCCCTTAATTCCCTGGTTGAACTTGATGGACATATGTCTTTTTTCGACCGTACTAACTATGTAACTATGTAACATAACATGGGGGGGGTCTCCTGGCTGTTCACACAGGTGTGTCATTGCTGTACATTGACCATGCATTGCTTCTGTGGTATTGCAAAGGCAAAGACAAATGCTTCCAGCCATCCATTGCACTAATGGATTGGTCATCAGCTGGCTGTCTATGTCCCGCATCAATATAGACCAAAGTACAGAGGGTTAGGCTATGCTATTGTGCACCTACCTGATGCATCAGAAGGTGCGAGGCCCTTGCTAAATTCTGTGCACAGACTTTGAGATCTATACTTTAGACTGTATCTAAACCTGCTCCAACATGGACTGACATTCTGGCCTACTTTCAGCCGATGCGACTTGTCTGTCGCTGAACAGTCGCTTTTTATGTATTCAGCACCTATGTATAATGTTGTAAAAATGCTCTAGAAGCTAAAGTCGCAGAAATGTCACACATATTTGGCCTGCAACTTTCTGTGCGACAAATTCAGACAGGAAAAATCAGTATAAATCCTTAGAAAATTATCCCCCAGTGTCTCCATCTGCTGGCGGTATTGAATAAGCATTGCTGCACTGATGGGGTATGCATTAGACGGAAAAAAAGAAGAAAAAGAAGAATAATACGCCCAGAAAAGAGGCGAAAAGGAGAAAAACGTAAAAAAACGTGAAAAAAAAGTAAGAGGAAGAGAAGGGAAAAAAAGGTGGAAATGGGTTTAAAAGTGATTTCGGCGGAGAAATATATATATATATATATATATATATATATATATATATATATATACGCGCACACACACACATATATATAAACGTATTCTCCGTTGAGATATTGCAGCCGCTGCTGTGTCCAGGCCCAGGAGCCTTAGCACTGTGCTGTGATGTCACTCAATACCACTGACATCACTAGGTGTAAACAACATCTCTCCTTTGCTGTGTATGTGACTATGGAGCTGTTTGGTGATGTCGTCTATTATGGCCTTCATAGAAGCAACAGGAGATTGTTGCATCCATCTAGAACCCTCAGAACTACAGTGCTATGATGTCACTCACTTCCACAGGCCTTGCAGAGTGTAAACAACAACAACCCAGCTTTGTTGTGTATGTAACCATAGGGATTTGTGATGTCACCTAGAACCTTCACAGCAGCGACAGCTTTATGAGGAGCATCAGCACTGCTCTGCCTGAGCAGAACCATCACCGCCATAGGTTGTCAAATAACCCGGATTTAACCCACACAGGTAAGTCCAATGGGGTGCAGGCATGTCCTCTATGCTTACAGCTTCCCGTGGGTGTTGGTTTGATACCGTTTGGGGACAGCCAAGGAGGCATCTGCAGGCAACAAAGGTAGGTGTGTGCTTGTGTGTGTGTTTCCTATGCAGATCCTAAGCCCAGTGTCACATGCAAGTAGGAGGAGTAAGAAGGGTTCCTGGCAAATCCGGGTTATGGATTGCATTTAAAAAGGCCCCGTGGGAGTGCAATGGGCCCCTGTCTTGCTGCTTAGCAATAATGGTATGGGTTTAGGTTCTGCTGTGTGTACTGGTGGTTGACTGCCCCCCAGCCCAGAGTGTGCATGGAAAATTGTCTGGCAGCCTCCCTGACAGCAAGCAGTGATAGTGCCCATGAAGGGGACCTTGTTGGGCCCGCCCCTTTCACGGTTATCGCTTCTCGGCCTTTTGGCTAAGATCAAGTGTAGTATCTGTTCTTATCAGTTTAATATCTGATACGTCCCCTATCTGGGGACCATATATTAAATGGATTTTTGAGAACGGGGGCCGATTTCGAAGCTTGCTTCCGTCGCCCTATGCATTGACCCGATATGGCAGTATCTTCGGGTACAGTGCACCACCCCCTTACAGGGTTAAAAAGAAAGATTCCTACTTTCATTGCTACCTGCTTGCTGGCTAGCCAGCTAGCCAGCCCTGTGGGCCTTGCTGCTGCTGCTGCTGCAGCCAAAAAACAAAAGGTGGTGCTGCTGCTGCTTCTGCTGCTTCTGCTTCTGCTTGTGTCTGGCCGCTGTTGGAGCGTCCAGGCACAGGACTTCTGCTGCTGCTGACTAAATGGCCTCCTTAATTGGATCATTTGAGTAGCCAGCACACCTGTGCAGGTAGGGCATGACATGATAGGCAGCTGCCTTGATAGCGGGTGGGTGCTGAATGTTCCTAATTGACAAAATAAGATTAATGCTTATGAAGAAATATAAAATCTCATCCCTTCCCCAATATCGCGCCACACCCCTACCCCTTAATTCCCTGGTTGAACTTGATGGACATATGTCTTTTTTCGACCGTACTAACTATGTAACTATGTAACATAACATGGGGGGGGTCTCCTGGCTGTTCACACAGGTGTGTCATTGCTGTACATTGACCATGCATTGCTTCTGTGGTATTGCAAAGGCAAAGACAAATGCTTCCAGCCATCCATTGCACTAATGGATTGGTCATCAGCTGGCTGTCTATGTCCCGCATCAATATAGACCAAAGTACAGAGGGTTAGGCTATGCTATTGTGCACCTACCTGATGCATCAGAAGGTGCGAGGCCCTTGCTAAATTCTGTGCACAGACTTTGAGATCTATACTTTAGACTGTATCTAAACCTGCTCCAACATGGACTGACATTCTGGCCTACTTTCAGCCGATGCGACTTGTCTGTCGCTGAACAGTCGCTTTTTATGTATTCAGCACCTATGTATAATGTTGTAAAAATGCTCTAGAAGCTAAAGTCGCAGAAATGTCACACATATTTGGCCTGCAACTTTCTGTGCGACAAATTCAGACAGGAAAAATCAGTATAAATCCTTAGAAAATTATCCCCCAGTGTCTCCATCTGCTGGCGGTATTGAATAAGCATTGCTGCACTGATGGGGTATGCATTAGACGAAAAAAAAGAAGAAAAAGAAGAATAATACGCCCAGAAAAGAGGCGAAAAGGAGAAAAACGTAAAAAAACGTGAAAAAAAAGTAAGAGGAAGAGAAGGGAAAAAAAGGTGGAAATGGGTTTAAAAGTGATTTCGGCGGAGAAATATATATATATATATATATATATATATATATATATATATATATATACGCGCACACACACACATATATATAAACGTATTCTCCGTTGAGATATTGCAGCCGCTGCTGTGTCCAGGCCCAGGAGCCTTAGCACTGTGCTGTGATGTCACTCAATTCCACTGACATCACTAGGTGTAAACAACATCTCTCCTTTGCTGTGTATGTGACTATGGAGCTGTTTGGTGATGTCGTCTATTATGGCCTTCATAGAAGCAACAGGAGATTGTTGCATCCATCTAGAACCCTCAGAACTACAGTGCTATGATGTCACTCACTTCCACAGGCCTTGCAGAGTGTAAACAACAACAACCCAGCTTTGTTGTGTATGTAACCATAGGGATTTGTGATGTCACCTAGAACCTTCACAGCAGCGACAGCTTTATGAGGAGCATCAGCACTGCTCTGCCTGAGCAGAACCATCACCGCCATAGGTTGTCAAATAACCCGGATTTAACCCACACAGGTAAGTCCAATGGGGTGCAGGCATGTCCTCTATGCTTACAGCTTCCCGTGGGTGTTGGTTTGATACCGTTTGGGGACAGCCAAGGAGGCATCTGCAGGCAACAAAGGTAGGTGTGTGCTTGTGTGTGTGTTTCCTATGCAGATCCTAAGCCCAGTGTCACATGCAAGTAGGAGGAGTAAGAAGGGTTCCTGGCAAATCCGGGTTATGGATTGCATTTAAAAAGGCCCCGTGGGAGTGCAATGGGCCCCTGTCTTGCTGCTTAGCAATAATGGTATGGGTTTAGGTTCTGCTGTGTGTACTGGTGGTTGACTGCCCCCCAGCCCAGAGTGTGCATGGAAAATTGTCTGGCAGCCTCCCTGACAGCAAGCAGTGATAGTGCCCATGAAGGGGACCTTGTTGGGCCCGCCCCTTTCACGGTTATCGCTTCTCGGCCTTTTGGCTAAGATCAAGTGTAGTATCTGTTCTTATCAGTTTAATATCTGATACGTCCCCTATCTGGGGACCATATATTAAATGGATTTTTGAGAACGGGGGCCGATTTCGAAGCTTGCTTCCGTCGCCCTATGCATTGACCCGATATGGCAGTATCTTCGGGTACAGTGCACCACCCCCTTACAGGGTTAAAAAGAAAGATTCCTACTTTCATTGCTACCTGCTTGCTGGCTAGCCAGCTAGCCAGCCCTGTGGGCCTTGCTGCTGCTGCTGCAGCCAAAAAACAAAAGGTGGTGCTGCTGCTGCTTCTGCTGCTTCTGCTTCTGCTTGTGTCTGGCCGCTGTTGGAGCGTCCAGGCACAGGACTTCTGCTGCTGCTGACTAAATGGCCTCCTTAATTGGATCATTTGAGTAGCCAGCACACCTGTGCAGGTAGGGCATGACATGATAGGCAGCTGCCTTGATAGCGGGTGGGTGCTGAATGTTCCTAATTGACAAAATAAGATTAATGCTTATGAAGAAATATAAAATCTCATCCCTTCCCCAATATCGCGCCACACCCCTACCCCTTAATTCCCTGGTTGAACTTGATGGACATATGTCTTTTTTCGACCGTACTAACTATGTAACTATGTAACATAACATGGGGGGGGTCTCCTGGCTGTTCACACAGGTGTGTCATTGCTGTACATTGACCATGCATTGCTTCTGTGGTATTGCAAAGGCAAAGACAAATGCTTCCAGCCATCCATTGCACTAATGGATTGGTCATCAGCTGGCTGTCTATGTCCCGCATCAATATAGACCAAAGTACAGAGGGTTAGGCTATGCTATTGTGCACCTACCTGATGCATCAGAAGGTGCGAGGCCCTTGCTAAATTCTGTGCACAGACTTTGAGATCTATACTTTAGACTGTATCTAAACCTGCTCCAACATGGACTGACATTCTGGCCTACTTTCAGCCGATGCGACTTGTCTGTCGCTGAACAGTCGCTTTTTATGTATTCAGCACCTATGTATAATGTTGTAAAAATGCTCTAGAAGCTAAAGTCGCAGAAATGTCACACATATTTGGCCTGCAACTTTCTGTGCGACAAATTCAGACAGGAAAAATCAGTATAAATCCTTAGAAAATTATCCCCCAGTGTCTCCATCTGCTGGCGGTATTGAATAAGCATTGCTGCACTGATGGGGTATGCATTAGACGGAAAAAAAGAAGAAAAAGAAGAATAATACGCCCAGAAAAGAGGCGAAAAGGAGAAAAACGTAAAAAAACGTGAAAAAAAAGTAAGAGGAAGAGAAGGGAAAAAAAGGTGGAAATGGGTTTAAAAGTGATTTCGGCGGAGAAATATATATATATATATATATATATATATATATATATATATATACGCGCACACACACACATATATATAAACGTATTCTCCGTTGAGATATTGCAGCCGCTGCTGTGTCCAGGCCCAGGAGCCTTAGCACTGTGCTGTGATGTCACTCAATACCACTGACATCACTAGGTGTAAACAACATCTCTCCTTTGCTGTGTATGTGACTATGGAGCTGTTTGGTGATGTCGTCTATTATGGCCTTCATAGAAGCAACAGGAGATTGTTGCATCCATCTAGAACCCTCAGAACTACAGTGCTATGATGTCACTCACTTCCACAGGCCTTGCAGAGTGTAAACAACAACAACCCAGCTTTGTTGTGTATGTAACCATAGGGATTTGTGATGTCACCTAGAACCTTCACAGCAGCGACAGCTTTATGAGGAGCATCAGCACTGCTCTGCCTGAGCAGAACCATCACCGCCATAGGTTGTCAAATAACCCGGATTTAACCCACACAGGTAAGTCCAATGGGGTGCAGGCATGTCCTCTATGCTTACAGCTTCCCGTGGGTGTTGGTTTGATACCGTTTGGGGACAGCCAAGGAGGCATCTGCAGGCAACAAAGGTAGGTGTGTGCTTGTGTGTGTGTTTCCTATGCAGATCCTAAGCCCAGTGTCACATGCAAGTAGGAGGAGTAAGAAGGGTTCCTGGCAAATCCGGGTTATGGATTGCATTTAAAAAGGCCCCGTGGGAGTGCAATGGGCCCCTGTCTTGCTGCTTAGCAATAATGGTATGGGTTTAGGTTCTGCTGTGTGTACTGGTGGTTGACTGCCCCCCAGCCCAGAGTGTGCATGGAAAATTGTCTGGCAGCCTCCCTGACAGCAAGCAGTGATAGTGCCCATGAAGGGGACCTTGTTGGGCCCGCCCCTTTCACGGTTATCGCTTCTCGGCCTTTTGGCTAAGATCAAGTGTAGTATCTGTTCTTATCAGTTTAATATCTGATACGTCCCCTATCTGGGGACCATATATTAAATGGATTTTTGAGAACGGGGGCCGATTTCGAAGCTTGCTTCCGTCGCCCTATGCATTGACCCGATATGGCAGTATCTTCGGGTACAGTGCACCACCCCCTTACAGGGTTAAAAAGAAAGATTCCTACTTTCATTGCTACCTGCTTGCTGGCTAGCCAGCTAGCCAGCCCTGTGGGCCTTGCTGCTGCTGCTGCAGCCAAAAAACAAAAGGTGGTGCTGCTGCTGCTTCTGCTGCTTCTGCTTCTGCTTGTGTCTGGCCGCTGTTGGAGCGTCCAGGCACAGGACTTCTGCTGCTGCTGACTAAATGGCCTCCTTAATTGGATCATTTGAGTAGCCAGCACACCTGTGCAGGTAGGGCATGACATGATAGGCAGCTGCCTTGATAGCGGGTGGGTGCTGAATGTTCCTAATTGACAAAATAAGATTAATGCTTATGAAGAAATATAAAATCTCATCCCTTCCCCAATATCGCGCCACACCCCTACCCCTTAATTCCCTGGTTGAACTTGATGGACATATGTCTTTTTTCGACCGTACTAACTATGTAACTATGTAACATAACATGGGGGGGGTCTCCTGGCTGTTCACACAGGTGTGTCATTGCTGTACATTGACCATGCATTGCTTCTGTGGTATTGCAAAGGCAAAGACAAATGCTTCCAGCCATCCATTGCACTAATGGATTGGTCATCAGCTGGCTGTCTATGTCCCGCATCAATATAGACCAAAGTACAGAGGGTTAGGCTATGCTATTGTGCACCTACCTGATGCATCAGAAGGTGCGAGGCCCTTGCTAAATTCTGTGCACAGACTTTGAGATCTATACTTTAGACTGTATCTAAACCTGCTCCAACATGGACTGACATTCTGGCCTACTTTCAGCCGATGCGACTTGTCTGTCGCTGAACAGTCGCTTTTTATGTATTCAGCACCTATGTATAATGTTGTAAAAATGCTCTAGAAGCTAAAGTCGCAGAAATGTCACACATATTTGGCCTGCAACTTTCTGTGCGACAAATTCAGACAGGAAAAATCAGTATAAATCCTTAGAAAATTATCCCCCAGTGTCTCCATCTGCTGGCGGTATTGAATAAGCATTGCTGCACTGATGGGGTATGCATTAGACGAAAAAAAAGAAGAAAAAGAAGAATAATACGCCCAGAAAAGAGGCGAAAAGGAGAAAAACGTAAAAAAACGTGAAAAAAAAGTAAGAGGAAGAGAAGGGAAAAAAAGGTGGAAATGGGTTTAAAAGTGATTTCGGCGGAGAAATATATATATATATATATATATATATATATATATATATATATATACGCGCACACACACACATATATATAAACGTATTCTCCGTTGAGATATTGCAGCCGCTGCTGTGTCCAGGCCCAGGAGCCTTAGCACTGTGCTGTGATGTCACTCAATACCACTGACATCACTAGGTGTAAACAACATCTCTCCTTTGCTGTGTATGTGACTATGGAGCTGTTTGGTGATGTCGTCTATTATGGCCTTCATAGAAGCAACAGGAGATTGTTGCATCCATCTAGAACCCTCAGAACTACAGTGCTATGATGTCACTCACTTCCACAGGCCTTGCAGAGTGTAAACAACAACAACCCAGCTTTGTTGTGTATGTAACCATAGGGATTTGTGATGTCACCTAGAACCTTCACAGCAGCGACAGCTTTATGAGGAGCATCAGCACTGCTCTGCCTGAGCAGAACCATCACCGCCATAGGTTGTCAAATAACCCGGATTTAACCCACACAGGTAAGTCCAATGGGGTGCAGGCATGTCCTCTATGCTTACAGCTTCCCGTGGGTGTTGGTTTGATACCGTTTGGGGACAGCCAAGGAGGCATCTGCAGGCAACAAAGGTAGGTGTGTGCTTGTGTGTGTGTTTCCTATGCAGATCCTAAGCCCAGTGTCACATGCAAGTAGGAGGAGTAAGAAGGGTTCCTGGCAAATCCGGGTTATGGATTGCATTTAAAAAGGCCCCGTGGGAGTGCAATGGGCCCCTGTCTTGCTGCTTAGCAATAATGGTATGGGTTTAGGTTCTGCTGTGTGTACTGGTGGTTGACTGCCCCCCAGCCCAGAGTGTGCATGGAAAATTGTCTGGCAGCCTCCCTGACAGCAAGCAGTGATAGTGCCCATGAAGGGGACCTTGTTGGGCCCGCCCCTTTCACGGTTATCGCTTCTCGGCCTTTTGGCTAAGATCAAGTGTAGTATCTGTTCTTATCAGTTTAATATCTGATACGTCCCCTATCTGGGGACCATATATTAAATGGATTTTTGAGAACGGGGGCCGATTTCGAAGCTTGCTTCCGTCGCCCTATGCATTGACCCGATATGGCAGTATCTTCGGGTACAGTGCACCACCCCCTTACAGGGTTAAAAAGAAAGATTCCTACTTTCATTGCTACCTGCTTGCTGGCTAGCCAGCTAGCCAGCCCTGTGGGCCTTGCTGCTGCTGCTGCTGCAGCCAAAAAACAAAAGGTGGTGCTGCTGCTGCTTCTGCTGCTTCTGCTTCTGCTTGTGTCTGGCCGCTGTTGGAGCGTCCAGGCACAGGACTTCTGCTGCTGCTGACTAAATGGCCTCCTTAATTGGATCATTTGAGTAGCCAGCACACCTGTGCAGGTAGGGCATGACATGATAGGCAGCTGCCTTGATAGCGGGTGGGTGCTGAATGTTCCTAATTGACAAAATAAGATTAATGCTTATGAAGAAATATAAAATCTCATCCCTTCCCCAATATCGCGCCACACCCCTACCCCTTAATTCCCTGGTTGAACTTGATGGACATATGTCTTTTTTCGACCGTACTAACTATGTAACTATGTAACATAACATGGGGGGGGTCTCCTGGCTGTTCACACAGGTGTGTCATTGCTGTACATTGACCATGCATTGCTTCTGTGGTATTGCAAAGGCAAAGACAAATGCTTCCAGCCATCCATTGCACTAATGGATTGGTCATCAGCTGGCTGTCTATGTCCCGCATCAATATAGACCAAAGTACAGAGGGTTAGGCTATGCTATTGTGCACCTACCTGATGCATCAGAAGGTGCGAGGCCCTTGCTAAATTCTGTGCACAGACTTTGAGATCTATACTTTAGACTGTATCTAAACCTGCTCCAACATGGACTGACATTCTGGCCTACTTTCAGCCGATGCGACTTGTCTGTCGCTGAACAGTCGCTTTTTATGTATTCAGCACCTATGTATAATGTTGTAAAAATGCTCTAGAAGCTAAAGTCGCAGAAATGTCACACATATTTGGCCTGCAACTTTCTGTGCGACAAATTCAGACAGGAAAAATCAGTATAAATCCTTAGAAAATTATCCCCCAGTGTCTCCATCTGCTGGCGGTATTGAATAAGCATTGCTGCACTGATGGGGTATGCATTAGACGAAA
>NW_026610333.1:0-12386 GCF_029499605.1 Hyla sarda | reverse complement strand
CTCGCTTGCTCTCTTGTCTGGCTCGCTCTCTTATCTGGCTCGCTCGCATATCTGGCTCGCTCGCTCTCACATCTAGCTGGCTCGCTTGCTCTCATATCTGGCTCGCTTGCTCTCTTGTCTGGCTCGCTCTCTTATCTGGCTCGCTCTTATATCTGCCTTGCTAGCTCGCTCTCATATCTGGCTCGCTCGCTTGCTCTCTTGTCTGTCTCGCTCTCTTTTATGGCTCGCTCGCATATCTGGCTAGCTTGCTCTCACATCTGGCTCGCTCGCTTGCTCTCTTGTCTGGCTCGCTCTCTTATCTGGCTCGCTCGCTCGCATATCTGGCTCGCTCGCTCTCATGTCTGGCTCGCTCGCTCTCATATCTGGCTTGCTCGCTTGCTCTCATATCTGGCTCGCTCGCTTACTCTCATATCTGGCTCGCTCGCTCGCTCTCTTGTCTGGCTCACTCTCTTATCTGGCTCGCTCGCATATCTGGCTCGCTCGCTCTCAAATCTGGCTCGCTCGCTTGCTCTCATATCTGGCTTGCTCGCTTGCTCTCATATCTGGCTCGCTCGCTTGCTCTCTTGTCTGGTTCGCTCTCTTATCTGGCTCGATCGCTCTCATATCTGGCTCGCTCGCTTGCTCTCATGTCTGGCTCGCTCGCTCTCATATCTGGCTTTCTAGCTTGCTCTCTTGTCTGGCTCGCTCTCTTATCTGGCTTGCTCGCATATCTGGCTCGCTCGCTTGCTCTCATTTCTGGCTGGCTCGCTTGCTCTCATATCTGACTCGCTCGCTTGCTCTCTTGTCTGTCTCGCTCTCTTTTATGCTCGCTCGCATATCTGGCTCACTCGCTCTCAAATCTGGCTCGCTCGCTTGCTCTCATATCTGGCTAGCTCGCTTGCTCTCTTGTCTTGCTCGCTCTCTTATCTGGCTCGCTCGCTCTCATATCTGGCTGGCTCGCTTGCTCTCATATCTGGCTCGCTCGCTTGCTCTCTTGTCTGGCTCGCTCTCTTATCTGGCTAGCTCGCTAGCATATCTGGCTCGCACGCCTGCTCTCTTGTCTGGCTTGCTCTCATCTGGCTCGCTCGCTCTCATATCTGGCTCGCTCGCTTGCTCTCATATCTGGCTCGCTCGCTCTCATATCTGGCTTTCTCGCTTGCTCTCTTGTCTGGCTCGCTCTCTTATCTGGCTTGCTCGCATATCTGGCTCGCTCGCTCTCACATCTGGCTGGCTCGCTTGCTCTCATTTCTGGCTGGCTCGCTTGCTCTCATATCTGGCTCGCTCGCTTGCTCTCTTGTCTGTCTCGCTCTCTTTTATGGCTCACTCGCATATCTGGCTCGCTCGCTCTCAAATCTGGCTCGCTCGCTTGCTCTCATATCTGGCTTGCTCGCTTGCTCTCATATCCGGCTCGCTCGCTTGCTCTCATATCTGGCTCGCTCGCTTGCTCTCTTGTCTGGCTCGCTCTCTTATCTGGCTCGCTCGCATATCTGGCTCGCTCGCTCTCACATCTAGCTGGCTCGCTTGCTCTCATATCTGGCTCGCTTGCTCTCTTGTCTGGCTCGCTCTCTTATTTGGCTCGCTCTTATATCTGCCTTGCTAGCTCGCTCTCATATCTGGCTCGCTCGCTTGCTCTCTTGTCTGTCTCGCTCTCTTTTATGGCTCGCTCGCATATCTGGCTAGCTTGCTCTCACATCTGGCTTGCTCGCTTGCTCTCTTGTCTGGCTCGCTCTCTTATCTGGCTCGCTCGCTCGCATATCTGGCTCGCTCGCTCTCATGTCTGGCTCGCTCGCTCTCATATCTGGCTTGCTCGCTTGCTCTCATATCTGGCTCGCTCGCTTGCTCTCTTGTCTGGCTCACTCTCTTATCTGGCTCGCTCGCATATCTGGCTCGCTCGCTCTCAAATCTGGCTCGCTCGCTTGCTCTCATATCTGGCTTGCTCGCTTGCTCTCATATCTGGCTCGCTCGCTTGCTCTCATATCTGGCTCGCTCGCTTTTTCTCATATCTGGCTCGCTCGCTTGCTCTCTTGTCTGGCTCGCTCTCTTATCTGGCTCGCTCGCATATCTGGCTCGCACGCTTGCTCTCTTGTCTGGCTTGCTCTCTTATCTGTCTCGCTCTCACATCTGGCTCGCTCGCTTGCTCTCATATCTGGTTCGTTCGCTTGCTCTTTTGTCTGGCTCGCTCTCTTATCTGGCTTGCTCGCTAGCATATCTGGCTCGCACGCTTGCTCTCTTATCTTGCTCGATCGCTCTCATATCTGGCTCGCTAGCTCGCTCTCATATCTGGCTCGCTCGCTTGCTCTCTTGTCTGTCTCGCTCTCTTTTATGGCTCGCTCGCATATCTGGCTAGCTTGCTCTCACATCTGGCTTGCTCGCTTGCTCTCTTGTCTGGCTCGCTCTCTTATCTGGCTCGCTCGCTCGCATATCTGGCTCGCTCGCTCTCATGTCTGGCTCGCTCGCTCTCATATCTGGCTTGCTCGCTTGCTCTCATATCTGGCTCGCTCGCTTACTCTCATATCTGGCTCGCTCGCTTGCTCTCTTGTCTGGCTCACTCTCTTATCTGGCTCGCTCGCATATCTGGCTCGCTCGCTCTCAAATCTGGCTCGCTCGCTTGCTCTCATATCTGGCTTGCTCGCTTGCTCTCATATCTGGCTCGCTCGCTTGCTCTCATATCTGGCTCGCTCGCTTTTTCTCATATCTGGCTCGCTCGCTTGCTCTCTTGTCTGGCTCGCTCTCTTATCTGGCTCGCTCGCATATCTGGCTCGCACGCTTGCTCTCTTGTCTGGCTTGCTCTCTTATCTGTCTCGCTCTCACATCTGGCTCGCTCGCTTGCTCTCATATCTGGTTCGTTCGCTTGCTCTTTTGTCTGGCTCGCTCTCTTATCTGGCTTGCTCGCTAGCATATCTGGCTCGCACGCTTGCTCTCTTATCTTGCTCGATCGCTCTCATATCTGGCTCGCTCGCTTGCTCTCATGTCTGGCTCTCTCACTCTCATATCTGGCTTTCTCGCTTGCTCTCTTGTCTGGCTCGCTCTCTTATCTGGCTTGCTCGCATATCTGGCTCGCTCGCTCTCACATCTGGCTGGCTCGCTTGCTCTCATTTCTGGCTGGCTCGCTTGCTCTCATATCTGGCTCGCTCGCTTGCTCTCTTGTCTGTCTCGCTCTCTTTTATGGCTCGCTCGCATATCTGGCTCGCTCGCTCTCAAATCTGTCTCGCTCGCTTGCTCTCATATCTGGCTTGCTCGCTTGCTCTCATATCTGGCTCGCTCGCTTGCTCTCTTGTCTGGCTCGCTCTCTTATCTGGCTCGCTCGCATATCTGGCTCGCTCGCTCTCAAATCTGGCTCGCTCGCTTGCTCTCATATCTGGCTAGCTCGCTCGCTCTCTTGTCTTGCTCGCTCTCTTATCTGGCTCGCTCGCTCTCATATCTGGCTGGCTCGCTTGCTCTCATATCTGGTTCGCTCGCTTGCTCTCTTGTCTGGCTCGCTCTCTTATCTGGCTAGCTCGCTAGCATATCTGGCTCGCACGCTTGCTCTCTTGTCTGGCTTGGTCTCTTATCTGGCTCGCTCGCTCTCATATCTGGCTCGCTCGCTTGCTCTCATGTCTGGCTCGCTCGCTCTCATATCTGGCTTTCTCGCTTGCTCTCTTGTCTGGCTCGCTCTCTTATCTGGCTCGCTCTCATACCTGGCTCGCTCGCTCTCACATCTAGCTGGCTCCCTTGCTCTCATATCTGGCTCGCTTGCTCTCTTGTCTGGCTCGCTTTCTTATCTGGCTCGCTCTTATATCTGCCTTGCTAGCTCGCTCTCATATCTGGCTCGCTCGCTTGCTCTCTTGTCTGGCTCGCTCTCTTATCTGGCTCGCTCGCTCGCATATCTGGCTCCCTTGCTCTCACATCTGGCTCGCTCGCTTGCTCTCTTGTCTGGCTCGCTCTCTTATCTTGCTCGCTCGCTCGCATATCTGTCTCGCTCGCTCTCATGTCTGGCTCGCTCGCTCTCATATCTGGCTTGCTCGCTTGCTCTCATATCTGGCTTGCTCGCTTGCTCTCATATCTGGCTCGCTCACTTGCTCTCATATCTGGCTCGCTCGCTTGTTCTCATATCTGGCTCGCTCGCTTGCTCTCTTGTCTGGCTCGCTCTCTTGTCTGGCTCGCTCTCTTATCTGGCTCGCTCGCTTGCTCTCATATTTGGCTAGCTCGCTTTCTCTCTTGTCTTGCTCGCTCTCTTATCTGGCTTGCTCGCTATCATATCTGGCTGGTTCGCTTGCTCTCATATCTGGCTCGCTCGCTTGCTCTCTTGTCTGGCTCGCTCTCTTATCTGGCTTGCTCGCTAGCATATCTGGCTTGCACGCTTGCTCTCTTGTCTGGCTTGCTCTCTTATCTGGCTCGCTCGCTCTCATATCTGGCTCGCTCGCTTGCTCTCATATCTGGCTCGCTCACTTGCTCTCTTGTCTGGCTCGCTCTCTTATCTGGCTCGCTCATATATCTGGCTCGCTCGCTCTCACATCTAGCTGGCTCGCTTGCTCTCATATTTGGCTCGCTCGCTTGCTCTCTTGTCTGGCTCGCTCTCTTATCTGGCTCGCTCTCATATCTGGCTTGCTAGCTTGCTCTCATATCTGGTTCGCTCGTTTGCTCTCTTTTCTGTCTCGCTCTCTTTTATAGCTCGCTCGCATATCTGGCTTGCTCGCTCTCACATCTGGCTCGCTCGCTTGCTCGCACGCATATCTGGTTCGCTCGCTCTCATATCTTACTCGCTCCGTCTCATGTCTGGCTCGCTCGCTCTCATATCTGGCTTTCTCGCTTGCTCTCTTGTCTGGCTCGCTCTCTTATCTGGCTTGCTCGCATATCTGGCTCGCTCGCTCTCACATATGGCTGGCTCGCTTGCTCTCATTTCTGGCTGGCTCGCTCGCTCTCATATCTGGCTCGCTCGCTTGCTCTCTTGTCTGTCTCGCTCTCTTTTATGGCTCGCTCGCATATCTGGCTCTTTCGCTCTCAAATCTGGCTCGCTCGCTTGCTCTCATATCTGGCTTGCTCGCTTGCTCTCATATCTGGCTCGCTTGCTTGCTCTCTTGTCTGGCTCGCTCTCTTATCTGGCTCGCTCGCATATCTGGCTCACTCGCTCTCTTATCTGGCTCGCTCGCTTGCTCTCATATCTGGCTAGCTCGCTCGCTCTCTTGTCTTGCTCGCTCTCTTATCTGGCTCGCTCGCTCTCATATCTGGCTGGCTCGCTTGCTCTCATATCTGGTTCGCTCGCTTGCTCTCTTGTCTGGCTCGCTCTCTTATCTGGCTAGCTCGCTAGCATATCTGGCTCGCACGCTTGCTCTCTTGTCTGGCTTGGTCTCTTATCTGGCTCGCTCGCTCTCATATCTGGCTCGCTCGCTTGCTCTCATGTCTGGCTCGCTCGCTCTCATATCTGGCTTTCTCGCTTGCTCTCTTGTCTGGCTCGCTCTCTTATCTGGCTCGCTCTCATACCTGGCTCGCTCGCTCTCCCATCTAGCTGGCTCCCTTGCTCTCATATATGGCTCTCTTGCTCTCTTGTCTGGCTCGCTTTCTTATCTGGCTCGCTCTCATATCTGGCTCGCTCGCTTGCTCTCTTGTCTGGATCGCTCTCTTATCTGGCTCGCTCGCTCGCATATCTGGCTCCCTTGCTCTCACATCTGGCTCGCTCGCTTCCTCTCTTGTCTGGCTCGCTCTCTTATCTGGCTCGCTCGCTCGCATATCTGGCTCGCTCGCTCTCATGTCTGGCTCGCTCGCTCTCATATCTGGCTTGCTCGCTTGCTCTCATATCTGGCTTGCTCGCTTGCTCTCATATCTGGCTCGCTCACTTGCTCTCATATCTGGCTCGCTCGCTTGTTCTCATATCTGGCTCGCTCGCTTGCTCTCTTGTCTGGCTCGCTCTCTTATCTGGCTCGCTCGCATATCTGGCTCGCTCGCTCTCATATCTGGCTCGCTCGCTTGCTCTCATATTTGGCTAGCTCGCTTTCTCTCTTGTCTGGCTCGCTCTCTTATCTGGCTCGCTCATATATCTGGCTCGCTCGCTCTCACATCTAGCTGGCTCGCTTGCTCTAATATTTGGCTCGCTCGCTTGCTCTCTTGTCTGGCTCGCTCTCTTATCTGGCTCGCTCTCATATCTGACTTGCTAGCTTGCTCTCATATCTGGTTCGCTCGTTTGCTCTCTTTTCTGTCTCGCTCTCTTTTATAGCTCGCTCGCATATCTGGCTTGCTCGCTCTCATATCTGGCTCGCTCGCTTGCTCGCACGCATATCTGGTTCGCTCGCTCTCATATCTTACTCGCTCCGTCTCATGTCTGGCTCGCTCGCTCTCATATCTAGCTTGCTCGCTTGCTCTCATATCTGGCTCGCTCGCTTGCTCTCTTGTCTGGCTCGCTCTCTTATCTGGCTCGCTCGCATATCTTGCGCGCTCACTCTCAAATCTGGCTCGCTTGCTTGCTCTCATATCTGGCTAGCTCGCTTGCTCTCATATCTGGCTAGCTCGTTTGCTCTCTTGTCTTGCTCGCTCTCTTATCTGGCTCGCTCGCTCTCATATCTGGCTGGCTCGCTTGCTCTCATATCTGGCTCGCTCGCTTGCTCTCATATCTGGCCCACTTGCTCTCATATCTGGCTCGCTCGCTTGCTTAATTGTCTGGCTCGCTCTCTTATCTGGCTCGCTCGCTCTCATATCTGGCTGGCTCGCTTGCTCTCATATCTTGCTCGCTCGCTCTCACATCTGGCTCGCTCGCTTGCTCTCAAATGTGGCTAGCTCGCTTGCTCTCTTGTCTTGCTCGCTCTCTTATTTGGCTCGCTCGCTCTCATATCTGGCTGGCTCGCTTGCTCTCATATCTGGCTCGCTCGCTTGCTCTCTTGTCTGGCTCGCTCTCTTATCTGGTTTGCTCGCTAGCATATCTGGCTCGCACGCTTGCTCTCTTGTCTGGCTTGCTCTCTTATCTGGCTCGCTCGCTTTCATATCTGGCTCGCTCGCTTGCTCTCATGTCTGGCTCGCTCGCTTGCTCTCATGTCTGGCTCGCTCTCATATCTGGCTTTCTCGCTTGCTCTCTTGTCTGGCTCGCTCTCTTATCTGGCTAGCTCGCATATCTGGCTCGCTCGCATATCTGGCTTGCTCGCTCTCACATCTGGCTGGCTTGCTTGCTCTCATTTCTGGCTGGCTCGCTTGCTCTCATATCTGGCTCACTCGCTTCCTCTCTTGTCTGTCTCACTCTCTTTTATGGCTCGTTTGCATATCTGGCTCGCTCGCTTGCTCTCATATCTGGCATGCTCGCTCACTCTCATATCTGGCTTGCTCGCTTGCTCTCATATTCGGCTCGCTCGCTTGCATATCTGGCTTGCTCGCTTGCTCTCTTGTCTGGCTCACTCTCTTATCTGGCTCGCTCGCATATCTGGCTCGCTCGCTCTCAATTCTGGCTCGCTCGCTTGCTCTCATATCTGGCTAGCTCGCTTGCTCTCTTGTCTTGCTCGCTCTCTTATCTGGCTCGCTCGCTCTCATATCTGGCTGGCTCGCTTGCTCTCATATCTGGCTCGCTCGCTTGCTCTCTTGTCTGGCTCGCTCTCTTATCTATCTTGGTAGCTAGCATATCTGGCTCGCACGCTTGCTCTCTTGTCTGGCTTGCTCTCTTATCTGGCTCGCTCGCTCTCATATCTGGCTCGCTCGCTTGCTCTCATGTCTGGCTCGCTCTCATATCTGGCTTTCTCGCATGCTCTCTTGTCTGGCTCGCTCTCTTATCTGGCTCGCTCGCATACCTGGCTCGCTCGCTCTCACATCTAGCTGGCTCGCTTGCTCTCATATCTGGCTCGCTTGCTCTCTTGTCTGGCTCGCTCTCTTATCTGGCTCGCTCTTATATCTGCCTTGCTAGCTCGCTCTCATATCTGGCTCGCTCGCTTGCTCTCTTGTCTGTCTTGCTCTCTTTTATGGCTCGCTCGCATATCTGGCTAGCTTGCTCTCACATCTGGCTCGCTCGCTTGCTCTCTTGTCTGGCTCGCTCTCTTTTCTGGCTCGCTCGCTCGCATATCTGGCTCGCTCGCTCTCATGTCTGGCTCGCTTCGCTCTCATATCTGGCTTGCTCGCTTGCTCTCATATCTGGCTCGCTCGCTTACTCTCATATCTGGCTCGCTCGCTTGCTCTCTTGTCTGGCTCACTCTCTTATCTGGCTCGCTCGCATATCTGGCTCGCTCGCTCTCAAATCTGGCTCGCTCGCTTGCTCGCATATCTGGCTTGCTCGCTTGCTCTCATATCTGGCTCGCTCGCTTGCTCTCATATCTGGCTCGCTCGCTTTTTCTCATATCTGGCTCGCTCGCTTGCTCTCTTGTCTGGCTCGCTCTCTTCTCTGGCTCGCTCGCATATCTGGCTCGCTCGCTCTCAAATCTGGCTCGCTCGCTTGCTCTCATATTTGGCTAGCTCGCTTTCTCTCTTGTCTTGCTCGCTCTCATATCTGGCTCGCTCGCTCTCATATCTGGCTGGTTCGCTTGCTCTCATATCTGGCTCGCTCGCTTGCTCTCTTGTCTGGCTCGCTCTCTTATCTGGCTTGCTCGCTAGCATATCTGGCTCGCACGCTTGCTCTCTTGTCTGACTTGCTCTCTTATCTGTCTCGCTCTCACATCTAGCTCGCTCGCTTGCTCTCTTGTCTGGCTCGCTCTCTTATCTGGCTTGCTCGCTAGCATATCTGGCTCGCTCGCTTGCTCTCTTGTCTGGCTCGCTCTCTTATCTGGCTTGCTCGCTAGCATATCTGGCTCGCACGCTTGCTCTCTTATCTGGCTCGATCGCTCTCATATCTGGCTCGCTCGCTTGCTCTCATGTCTGGCTCGCTCGCTTTCATATCTGGCTTTCTCGCTTGCTCTCTTGTCTGGCTCGCTCTCTTATCTGGCTTGCTCGCATATCTGGCTCGCTCGCTCTCACATCTGGCTGGCTCGCTTGCTCTCATTTCTGGCTGGCTCGCTTGCTCTCATATCTGGCTCGCTTGCTCTCTTGTCTGTCTCGCTCTCTTTTATGGCTCACTCGCATATCTGGCTCGCTCGCTCTCAAATCTGACTCGCTCGCTTGCTCTCATATCTGGCTTGCTCGCTTGCTCTCATATCCGGCTCGCTCGCTTGCTCTCATATCTGGCTCGCTCGCTTGCTCTCTTGTCTGGCTCGCTCTCTTATCTGGCTCGCTCGCATATCTGGCTCGCTCGCTCTCACATCTAGCTGGCTCGCTTGCTCTCATATCAGGCTCGCTTGCTCTCTTGTCTGGCTCGCTCTCTTATCTGGCTCGCTCTTATATCTGCCTTGCTAGCTCGCTCTCATATCTGGCTCGCTCTCTTGCTCTCTTGTCTGTCTCGCTCTCTTTTATGGCTCGCTCGCATATCTGGCTAGCTTGCTCTCACATCTGGCTCGCTCGCTTGGTCTCTTGTCTGGCTCGCTCTCTTATCTGGCTAGCTCGCTAGCATATCTGGCTCGCACGCTTGCTCTCTTGTCTGGCTTGATCTCTTATCTGGCTCGCTCGCTCTCATATCTGGCTCGCTCGCTTGCTCTCATGTCTGGCTCGCTCTCATATCTGGCTTTCTCGCATGCTCTCTTGTCTGGCTCGCTCTCTTATCTGGCTTGCTCGCATATCTGGCTCGCTCGCTCTCACATCTGGCTGGCTCGCTTGCTCTCATTTCTGGCTCGTTCGCTCTCATATCTGGCTCGCTCGCTTTCATATCTTACTCGCTCGCTCTCATGTCTGGCTCGCTCTCTCCCATATCTGGCTTGCTCTCATATCTGGCTCGCTCGCTTGCTCTCTTGTCTGGCTCGCTCTCTTATCTGACTCGCTCGCATATCTGGCTCGCTCGCTCTCAAATCTGGCTCGCTCGCTTGCTCTCATATCTGGCTAGCTCGCTTGCTCTCATATCTGGCTAGCTCGCTTGCTCTTTTGTCTTGCTCGCTCTCTTATCTGGCTCGCTCGCTCTCATATCTGGCTGGCTCGCTTGCTCTCATATCTGGCTCGCTCGCTTTTTCTCATATCTGGCTAGCTCGCTTGCTCTCATATCTGGCTAGCTCGCTTGCTCTTTTGTCTTGCTCGCTCTCTTATCTGGCTCGCTCGCTCTCATATCTGGCTGGCTCGCTTGCTCTCATATCTGGCTCGCTCGCTTTTTCTCATATCTGGCTCGCTCGCTTGCTCTCTTGTCTGGCTCGCTCGCTTGCTCTCTTGGCTGGCACGCTCTCTTATCTGGCTCGCTCGCATATCTGGCTCGCTCACTCTCAAATCTGGCTCGCTCGCTTGCTCTCATATCTGGCTAGCTCGCTTGCTCTCTTGTCTTGCTCGTTCTCCTATCTGGCTCGCTCGCTCTCACATCTGGCTGGCTGGCTTGCTCTCATTTCTGGCTGGCTCGCTTGCTCTCATATCTGGCTCGCTCGCTTGCTCTCTTGTCTGTCTCACTCTCTTTTATGGCTCGTTTGCATATCTGGCTCGCTCGCTTGCTCTCATATCTGGCTTGCTCGCTCTCATATCTGGCTTGCTCGCTTGCTCTCATATTCGGCTCGCTCGCTTGCTCTCATATCTGGCTCGCTCGCTTGCTCTCTTGTCTGGCTCGCTCTCTTATCTGGCTCGCTCTCATATCTGGCTTGCTCGCACTCAAATCTGGCTCGCTCGCTTGCTCTCATATCTGGCTAGCTCGCTTGCTCACTTGTCTTGCTCGCTCTCTTATCTGGCTTGCTCGCTCTCATATCTGGCTGGCTCGCTTGCTCTCATATCTGGCTCGCTCGCTTGCTCTCATGTCTGGCTCGCTCTCATATCTGGCTTTCTCGCTTGCTCTCTTGTCTGGCTCGCTCTCTTATCTGGCTCGCTCGCATACCTGGCTCGCTCGCTCTCACATCTAGCTGGCTCGCTTGCTCTCATATCCGGCTCGCTTGCTCTCTTGTCTGGCTCGCTCTCTTATCTGGCTCGCTCTTATATCTGCCTTGCTAGCTCGCTCTCATATCTGGCTCGCTCGCTTGCTCTCTTGTCTGGTTCGCTCTCTTATCTGGCTCGCTCGCTCGCATATCTGGCTCGCTCGCTCTCATGTCTGGCTCGCTTCGCTCTCATATCTGGCTTGCTCGCTTGCTCTCATATCTGGCTCGCTCGCTTACTCTCATATCTGGCTCGCTCGCTTGCTCTATTGTCTGGCTCACTCTCTTATCTGGCTCGCTCGCATATCTGGCTCGCTCGCTCTCAAATCTGGTTCGCTCGCTTGCTCTCATATCTGGCTTGCTCGCTTGCTCTCATATCTGGCTCGTTCGCTTGCTCTCATATCTGGCTCGCTCGCTTTTTCTCATATCTGGCTCGCTCGCTTGCTCTCTTGTCTGGCTCGCTCGCATATCTGGCTCGCTCGCTCTCAAATCTGGCTCGCTCGCTTGCTCTCATATTTGGCTAGCTCGCTTTCTCTCTTGTCTTGCTCGCTCTCATATCTGGCTCGCTCGCTCTCATATCTGGCTGGTTCGCTTGCTCTCATATCTGGCTCGCTCGCTTGCTCTCTTGTCTGGCTCACTCTCTTATCTGGCTTGCTTGCTAGCATATCTGGCTCGCACGCTTGCTCTCTTGTCTGGCTTGCTCTCTTATCTGTCTCGCTCTCACATCTGGCTCGCTCGCTTGCTCTCATATCTGGCTCGCTCGCTTGCTCTCTTGTCTGGCTCGCTCTCTTATCTAGCTTGCTCGCTAGCATATCTGGCTCGCACGCTTGCTCTCTTATCTGGCTCGATCGCTCTCATATCTGGCTCGCTCGCTTGCTCTCATGTCTGGCTCGCTCGTTCTCATATCTGGCTTTCTCGCTTTCTCTCTTGTCTGGCTCGCTCTCTTATCTGGCTTGCTCGCATATCTGGCTCGCTCGCTCTCACATCTGACTGGCTCGCTTGCTCTCATTTCTGGCTGGCTCGCTTGCTCTCATATCTGGCTCGCTCGCTTGCTCTCTTGTCTGTCTCGCTCTCTTTTATGGCCCGCTCGCATATCTGGCTCGCTCGCTCTCAAATCTGGCTCGCTCGCTTGCTCTCATATCTGGCTTGCTCGCTTGCTCTCATATCCGGCTCGCTCGCTTGCTCTCATATCTGGCTCGCTCGCTTGCTCTCTTGTCTGGCTCACTCTCTTATCTGGCTCGCTCTCATATCTGGCTCGCTCGCTCTCACATCTAACTGGCTCGCTTGTTCTCATATCTGGCTCGCTCGCTTGCTCTCTTGTCTGGCTCGCTCTCTTATCTGGTTCACTCGCATATCTGGCTAGCTCGCTCATATCTGGCTCGCTCGCTTGCTCTCATGTCTCGCCCGCTCACATATCTGGCTCGCTCGCTTGCTCTCATGTCAGGCTCACTCGCTCTCATATCTGGATCGCTCGCTTACTCTCATATCTGGCTTGCTCGCTTGCTCTCATATCTGGCTCGCTCGCTTGCTCTCTTATCTAGCTTGCTCGCTCTCCTATCTTGA
>NW_026610332.1:0-12451 GCF_029499605.1 Hyla sarda | reverse complement strand
TGCCCTTGTACCAGTAACCAGTAGGTGTGACTTATTTTCTGGGATTTTATTGAGTGACTCATGTCCCATTTTGGGGGGATTTTTTTTCTAGGTTATTATATTTAATATGTTCTTATTTGTCAAATTATTGCTTCTATTCACAATTAATAGTAAGTTCAGGTTGAGCTACCATTACATATATAGTAGGTGGACAAGAGAAAATGAAAAGCTCTGTACTATAAGCAGACAAGAATAATGCATGTCTTCAGATAAATGAATGAGGATTGTAAAATTGATCTAAAGAAAAAGCAATATCTTGCCTGTGTCACACTGAATACAGAAGCCATGGCATTGATTGTATGTCCAATACATCACTTCTGGACTCACTCACTCAAGCTGATTACGTTATGGAGGACCTGTAGAACTTACATATGTTTCATGGGAATCATATGAAGAAGTTTTCTTACCCGTACCTTTACTGTAAGACTAGAGGGACAATTTCTAAGAGATAGAATTTTTTGTCATTGGTATTTATCCGGCAAAAAGCTGGAATGACTGCTTGAAAACTAGATTATACTTAAGTTCCTCTTTATCAGATTTCTTCTTAGGCCCTTTACCATTCATTAATGACAGGAACATTAGGAGAACAGAAGAGCTCTGTCATGTGATTAGGGCACGGCGAGATCCTGATTACAGATGAACCTGCCAACTCCATCTTACGTAGCGGGCACCTCAGCTGATTGCATAAATCATGGTTTCCATTAAAGCCGCGGGGAATGTATTTTCATGTACTATCAGGTAGGCAAAAACAATTATCACGTTATTATTGCAGGTGTATATGTTCATGCGTAGACTAAATATAACGGGCGGTCTTTAATTTGGTGGTTGAAAATGATCTGTTATCTAATTTAAATGGTGAAATAAAATCTCATTTACACAGGTAAGTTTTTGTGATGATGATGAGGAGCCGGTATCAAGGCAGGAAACGATCAAGAATAAATGATGAAAATACTATTTTATCATTAATCTTGATCGATGATGCCAGTTATCGACATTAATGGCATAATCTGTAAATGTAAACGATATTTGTAGAAACATGAACATTTTAAGTGGACACTGCGGTTTAGCGCATAAGTCTAGCCAAAGCCTTTACTAGGAAACAATTACTCTCTTCACCTAGGAAGGAGCTAGGTGCCAGGATTGAACTGATAGAAATGACCATCACAGGCCCATTACATGACTGTATATAAAGTACAGACTGTTTATTAGACTATTAGTAGTCATCCCTTGTTTAGTTATTTAACCCCTTAAGGACTCAGCCCATTTTCACCTTGAAGACTCAAAACAATCTTCATTTCAGCATTTTCGTTTTTTCCTCCTCATCTTCTAAAAACCATAACACTTTCAATTTTGAACCTACAGACCCATATAAGGGCTTGTTTTTGCATCACCAATTGTACTTTGTAATGACAGTACTTATTTTATAACAATCTGCGGCAAAATAAAAAAAAATTATTTGTGAGGTGAAATGAAAAAAAAAAAACATACATTTTGCAACTTTTTAGGGCTTCCATTTCTACGCAATGCACTTTTCGGTAAAAATGAGACATTATCTTTATTCTGTAGGTCCATACGGTTACAGGAATACCCAATTTATGTAGGTTTTATTTATTTTACTACTTTATAAAAATTATAACTACATGCACCAAAATTAGTATGTTTAAAATTTGACATCTTCTGACCCCTATAATGTTTTTTTCTTTCTTTTGCACACACAGGGCTATATGAGGGCTTATTTTTTGCACCGTGGTCTGTAGTTTTTATCGGTACCATTTTTGTCTTGATGGGACTTTTTGATCGCTTTTATTAATATTTTTATGGAATATAAAGTGACCAGAAAATCACCAATGTGGACTTTGGTATTTTTCTACGTGTACGCCATTGACCGTGCGGTTTAGTTAACCTTATATTTTAATAGTTCTGAAATTAACGCATGTGGCGGTACCATATATGATTATTTTTTTATTGCAGTATTATATTTAAAAAATAGGAAAAGGGGGGTGATTTAAACTTTTAATAGAGGGGCTTATTCCCATGTATTCTCTTTTTTTTACCACTTTTTAAAAAATGTTTTAGCCCCCTTAGGAGGCTATACCATGCAATCTTCTGATTACATACACTGTTCAATGCTATACCATATGCATAGCATTGATCAGTGTTACCAGCACCATGCTTCTCTAGCCTGCTCTCTAGCCTAGCAGTAGATCTCCGATTGGACGACGAAGAGGCAGGTGAGGATCCTCCCATCATCCAGTAAGCTGATCAGGACATCGCAATTCTGTTGCGATAGTCCCGATCAGCTCTGCTGAGCTGCCTGGATAGCTTTACTTTCAGTTTAGTCGAAAAACAAGTGTAATTCATAATATAGTGTATGTACCTGTGTTTGATGGTGGTCTCGCAATTCTTATGTGCTCTTTGCCCTGATGTTCATTCTTATCAGCATACAAAATGAGTGTTGTCTCAGGTTTTCTCAGGTTGCAGTGTGACCCGAGACATTACATCACTAGTTAGGTGTTGAAAGGAGCATATTTGCTTTAATGGGTGGAGCGACCACTGGTTGGGAGTTGGGGGAGTGATAGCTCATTCTCCAAAGCACTGCTGAAAATTGTAGCTCAGGTGTGCTGCAAAGGGTGGGGTGGCTGATGTATGGGAAGGAGAAAAGTGAACTTACACTTACAAACAAGGAATCCTGGGACTTGTAGTTGGAGGAAGGTAACTCCAACAGGAAATAGCCATTTCACAAAAAGCAGCAATGTCTGGTGGGTAAGTACTAAAGTGACCCTGTGGTGGATAACCCCTTTAACTTCTAGCAACTACAAAACAACAATACATAAAATTGGCTCAAAGAAGTTCACAAAATCCTTTTTGGGTCAGAAATATTAAACATATAAGGTAAATCAATAAATTAAAAGCAAAAATAAAAATAAACTATTATGTGTAACTAGCTGAGTACCCAACGTTGCCCAGTTTTTCCTTCCTAATCCTTGTTGGGGAGGAAAATAAACAAAGGAGGAAGCTTTTGACTTCATATCCCGTCCTCATATATTGTTGTCATATCCCGACCTCCTATCCCGTCATCGTATCCCGACCTCCTATCCCGACCTCCTATCCCGTCCTCCTATCTCGACCTCCTTTCCCGTCCTCCTTTCCCGTCCTCCTATCCCTTCCATCTATCCTGTCCTCCTATCCTGTCCTCCTATCCCATCCTCCTTTCCCGTCCTCCTTTCCCGTTCTCATATCTCGACCTCCTTCCCGTCCTCCTTTCTCGTCCTCCTTTCCCGTCCTCCTATCCAGTCCATCTATCCCGTCCTCCTATCCCGTCCTTCTATCCCGTCCTCCTATCCCGACCTCCTATCCCGACCTCCTATCAAGTCCTCCTATCCCATACTCCTATCCCGACCTCCTATCCCAACCTCCTATCCTGGTCCTCCTATCCCGACCTCCTATCCTGGTCCTCCTATCCCGGTCCTCCAGCCGTACGGAAGTTATGTGGGAACACACATTTCCCATTGATTTGCATGGAACTTTAAACAAAACCCCGACCCTCACAAATGAGGGTAGTTAAGGGTTAAATTAACTATCCTATATTTTAAGTGGATATATAAGTAACATGTGACCAAATATTATCAAAATATCTCAAGCCGTTTGGAAGTTATGCAATAACATATATTTCCCATTGACTTGTATGGGACTTTAAACATAAACCCCGCCCCTGGCAAATGGGGGTGAGAGTTAAATCACCTATCCTATGTTTGTTGTTGACATATAAGTAACATGTGTGCCAAGTTTCATGTTAATATCTTTAGCCGTTTGGACGTGATGCTGGAACATACATACATACATACATACATACACACACGTTGAGTTTTATATATATAGATAATATAGATACATTTTAACACTAACATTTTCTAATAATTTTCAGATGATAGGGTTACTATGCCCAAATGTTTTATACTATTTTTTTGCTGGCTAACCAATATCAAACACAACAGCATCTAACACATATGACCATAACATGAATATACATTGTTTTTAATCAATGCAGACTTCTCGGCCATTCCAAACCAGCTCAGCCAATTTAGGCTGAGCGGCAGTGTGATGTTTTCATCCTTGGCACTGGTCTTCTGCCTGATTCTGGGACCAAAAACGTCACACTGCCGCTCAGCCTATCGCTGGCTGAGGCAGGGACTTCGCTGTGGCCTGTGATTGGCTGAGTGCAGTATGACTCTATGACCACCAGCAACCAGGAAGAGGATTGCAGCAAAGGGCGAAGCGGGTTACCAGTGGAACCTGGGGAGCGGCAGCAGGTTTGTATACCTTTATTTTTTTTACTGCCGCCAGTCTGAAACACAATTTTTACATCCCGGAGTACTCATTTAAAGGGGTACTCCGCCCCTAGACATCTTATCCCCTATCCAAAGGATAGGGGATAAGATGTCAGATCGCCACGGTGCCACTGCTGGGGACCCCCAGGATCCCCGCTGCAGCACTGCACTATCATTACAGCACAGAACGAGTTCGCTCTGTGCGTAATGACGGGCGATACAGGGGATGGAGCAGCGTGACGTCATTGCTCCGCCCCTCGTGACATCCCGGCCCGTCCCCTTAATGCAAGTCTATGGCAGGGGGCGTGACGACCGCCGCGCCCCCTCCCATAGACTTGTATTGAAAGGGGTGGGTCGTGATGTCACGAGGGGCGGAGCCGTGACGTAACGATGCTCTTGCCCCTGTATTGCACGTCATTACGTGCAGAGCGAACTCGCTCTGTGCAGTAATGAGAGCGCAGTGCTGCAGCGGGGATCCCAGGGCTCCCCAGCAGCGGCACCGCGGCGATCTGACATCTTATCCCCTGTCCTTTGAAATTGATCAAAACCTGTGTTGGGGAAGAGAGGTGTGGTTGCCTATAGCTACCTGTCAGATTGCTTCTTTCATTTTTCAGAGGCTCCACTATTTACTGCACAGGTTTTTACAAAATTTTCCACATTATTCATTTGGAATTCACAAGTCTATTCTAGGTGTATGTGCATTTATAAATCAGGCTGATTTATACTTACAAATGATGTCCTGAAGGAGTCGGTCAACAGTTGAAGAGATAAGGCCTAGGGTCCCCTCTGCTCCGGGGAGCACAGCCTCTCTCTGGTGACATTGTGCTGTGATTGACAGCCAGTACACGCACAGTAAAAGTACACAGAGCTGCTGAGGACAGGTGAACTCTGTGTGTCAATCTGGCAACGTAGCCAGAGAGAGCAGAGTGGATTCAGGCCCCGCCTCTGACTATAAAGCAGAGAGGCGGGGCTTGTGAAGCCCTAGTGCACTGTATGTGCAGCTTCACAAGATTATTTTAGATGCCAGATGCACTTTAAGTTACTTTTTTTTTATAACAGTGAACAATAAGGGGTATTTACTAAGGCTTTTCCATCACCAGTTTGACATATAAAGTTTGGAATTTTGATGCTTGCCTTTCAAAAAAAAAAAAAATGGCATCAACTGGTGAAGTATAACATAAATTGTCCAGACAAATACAAAACAGGAAACTTAAATAGGCCGTAAAATAGGTTCTGTTGTAAAATGAAGCACATGGAGCCATAACCGGAGGAGGACATTTATAATTACCCTGCATGATTACTTTGTATTGTGCACCAGAAGATTTATTTTAACTTAATTAAAATCCTTCATGTGACTGAAAATTGCAAAACGTCTATACAAGCGTGCTGCACCTCTGAATGTATTGCACATTTCTCTTGCTGAATCCACACTCTTCTGAATACATGGAAATTTCTCTATGATAATGATACAGGGTCTTTGGAAATGACTAATTGTCACCTAACCAAGATACCATCTGTTTACTTCATTTGTGTAACAAAAAAGGCAGGTGCTATGTTATTAAAAATGCAATTAGGGGAGCTTTTTTTCCATGATTTGTGATGACTTCCAATGTAGCGTGTGAGTTTTTTTAAATTTTTTTATATACACATTATCATTTAGAGTGAGAAAAAATAAATATTTAGATTGAGGAGTCCCAGCCCGTATCTACACAGCAGCACAAAATGAGCAATTGCCATTAGTGAGTGTGTGACGTACAGTCAAAGTGTAATTAAAGACAAAGACAGAAAGGAACATTCCTCTCTTGCACTCGTACAATGCACTTCTCAGTATATGTAGGCACTTCTTCCAGCCTTTTATCTTTTGGAGTAGAAGATTGGAGTTTAAGCAGCTCCATATATCTGAGCTAAACTGCACCATTTATTTTGTGCTTTCTGATTGCAATCTTCACTGTTCAAAGTCTTTTTTTACGCTTTGAGGCTTAAAGTGTAAGCTCACCTTTCTACACTATTTTAAAGTTTATGTACGAAATAAACCCGCATAAAAAGTTGAGTAACTTTATAAATGCGTTGCTTATACCTATCCTGAGTCCCAGCTAATACTGTCCGTAACATACAGCAGTTTGTAACAATTCAGTCAGCTTCATAGCTGACCAACTGAATTTATTGATGATCTTCAATATAGGTTAAAACTATCTGATCGGTGGGGTGGTGCCGACACCTGACACCATGCTGATGAGCTGTTTGCCAGAGATTGCACAGTGAACAGAGCTGGACGCAGACAGCTCCATATATTGTATAGTGGCCATGCTGAGTTACTGCAGTTCAGTGCCTATTCACTTCCCTACACAGTAGAACCATGTACGGGACTGTTTCATCAATCTTGTTCTTGACTGCTCCCGCTGGCTTTCTGTCCAATACTGCCAGCTCCCACAAGGTGTGTGTTTCACCTGCTGCTCCTGCAACATGTGTGTCCAATCCTACCTGATCCTGCAAGCATTTTGTCACAGCTTTTAGAGACAGTACTCCCTGTACCATTTCTTTACCCCCACCTGCAAGTTTTTAATTGGGACCTGCAGGACCTGCGGGACTCCAATCCCAAAGAAGGTGTACGAAGCCATGTAATCCTAGCTCTGTTCTCTTTCTATGCCGGCAAAGTGGCAGAGGTACTAGGTGCCAGCTCCCTTCTGATCTGCATCACAAATGCATTATATAGTCACTGCATTAAATAGAAGCAATTTAGGGGGTTTCCTGAATGAGCCAGAGTGGTGGTCTACTAACATAGAGGACCTTTAACTCTGGTAAACCCAGACTTCTACGTATAACATAGGAAGCCATTTATTTATGGTATATCCCAGTGCCTACATTTACTCTTGCAGCAGACATTACAATCGAAACATATACCAATCAGCCATAACAATAAAACTGGTAAAGTAAATAGCACAGTTTTTTTTATTTTTTCAGTGGTACTTGTAAAAGGGAAGTACAGTATACAACATGTCACAAGCCAACAGCTAGGATTTAGTGCAAGGATTTGAGTGACTTTCACAAGCAGAAAATAGTGATGGCTAGACTGGGTAAGAGCTTCCCCAAAACGTCAGGACTTATGGGATGGTAAGTTTAAACTGCTTTAGCAGTAAGCTTCCAGATGAGCTTTTTATTTACTATCTAAAATAAAGTCTGACCTTTTAATGAATGTACTTATGATGCTAGATTTCACTACAGTATTGCCTGGAACATTTTCATGGAAGTGTCTATCAGGAAAACATCTGTGCGCCATCCAGAGTCTTTGGTATGTCTATAGATGAGCTGATCTGTAACTATGCAGTAGGTAGCACCAACCAAAAGTGGTCCAGTACCACTGGTGAAACAGCAACAGAGAAATAGCTGCCAAGGCTAGTTGATGTGCAGGGGAAACAAACACTAGCCCGCTTTGTCTCACAGAAGAGCTACTTTAGCAGAAATTCATTAAAAGTTAATGCTGACTATGATAGAAAGGTATCCGAACACACAATCCATTGAAACTTGCTGTGTACAGTTGACCATTGCCCACCACTAAATGACTCTACAGTGGGCATGAGGGTATTAAAACAGTACCATAGAGCATGAAAGAAGATGGTCGGGTCTGAAGAATCAGTTTTTCTTTCACACATGGTGGACAGCCATGTGTGCAGTGCTTATCCATCCAAGAAATGGCATCATGATGTACTATGGGAAGAAGGCCTGCTGGAAGAGGCAGTGTGTTCCCCTGGGCAATGTTCTGCTAGAAAGTCTTGCCATTTATCTGCAGTTTACATTGACACATATCCCCTACTTAAACATTGGTGCAGATCAAGTACACCCGTTCAGGGCATAGTCATTCCCTAAGGGCAGTGTCCTCTTTCAGCACACACTTGTTCAAGTATTGACATATCCTTCAAATTCCCAGAGGAAGCCCCACTTCTCAACTTACAGGATCAAAAGGCTGGGCTGCTTATGTCTTGGTGCCAGACGACACTTTTAGAGCTGTTCTAGAGCTGCGCCCAACACTTTTAGAGCTGTACCCAACTTCAATTAAAAAAGGGGCTATGTTGCGACCTCTTCAATTGTTTTTTGTATTGGTTGGGTTTTCAACTAGCATGTGTGAGGTGCCAGCATCCACTCATCGAGGAATAACATTTCTTCTTTTATTAGGCAATATTAAAATCCATAATAAAGTGCAGGAATATTAGTTTTCCTGCAGTTTATTGTGGATTTTTTATATTGCCTAGCAAAAGGGTGCAGAAATCTCTTAGCATATACTCTAAATTCATGGCTTCCCAGCACTTCCGTGCATGCGGAGTACAGTGGTAGCTGTCCTTTCTCCTTCTATGTCTTTCATGTATAGATATAATCCATTTTAGAAAATAGTCAGAGAGATTCTTTTTGTTATTTCTTGTCACTAGGTATATACAGTATTTATCTTCTTCCCTCAACCCATATGCAAGAATTAATAAAATGAGGTGATAATTGAAAAGTGCATAGATTATTCTATTTTCTGGGACACAATGAAAACTTTCAAATCACAGCTGTGAGATTTGAGTGTGAATTAAAAGCATGAAATTAATATCAATCCCTAATCCACAGAGCATGCTCCGAGTATGATTAATGCCGAATCAGCCATTAACAGCCTGAAATAAGAATTATTTGACATGGTTATTAAAATGTTCAGTACCCTTCAAAATACCACTGCAAATGAACCTCTTAATCTTTTATTATTTTTTCCAATGGGATTTTTCTTAAAAAAAAAAAAAAAAAAAAGAAATCATGTAAAAAAATGTCTCTAAATGATAAGGTTACTGTCTAGTTTTATACATATTTTATTTATCAAAAAATCTCCGAAAATGTAATCTCCCACCTCGAGTTTTGGACACATATTAACAAAAGTTTCAACAACAAATTTTCCGCTAATACTTTATCTGTCCTAAACACCAACACCAACGAAACTGGCAGAATTTTGCTCTCCTTCACATCAATCTTCTTCAACCAGACTGAAATCAGTTTTCTATTCTTTATTTAAAAGTAACAATTCTTAGTTGTCTTTTAAGAAATCCTTGACCAGGACAATGGATGCCGGATGCCATACAACTGATGACAACTTGCCATCAGTTGTGGCATCAGTTGAGTTCAGATCTAGGCTTAGTTCACCTCTGCCAGACATATGTGAGCGCAGCCTTATGAGGGCAAAAAAGATAAAAGGACAATTTATGTATATGAATTTTGTTAAAACAAAGTTTGCATTTTGTCTAAGTAGTAGAATAATAGAAAAACTATATATATATATATATATATATATATATATATATATATATATATATATATATATATATATATATATATATATCATTTGGATTGGCAGGTGAAAAAGTAAAAGAGTTATAAATTTTAAAAGGACAGGAGGAAAAAACCAAAACGCAAAACTGAAAATTGGGCTGATCCTTAAGGTAAAAATGGGCTCCGTCCTTAAGGGGATAGTTGCATATGGATCCCGATCACCTCTCAAAATTAAATATGACGCACAAGGGACAGATGGTTGAGGACCTTTGGTTTAGGTAATCCTCTGGACGGTAAACATCAACTCTAAGACTTTTTGCAATGTGCCTGTGTAGGTAAACTAAATTAACCTGTAGTTATTGCTTTTCATATCATAGATAATTTCTTGTATCGTATACAACTGTAGCATGTCACCACTAGTGTTGCTCGAGAATATTCTCAATTCGAATTTTAATTGCGAATATCGCATATTTGCGAATATTGCAAATATAGCACTATATATTCGTAATTACGAATATTAGTTTTTTTTCCGCATATGCAAAAATGTATGCGCATTTGCAATGTATGTACATATGCGCATATTCGCGAATATTGAGTCCTACCTTATTTAATGGTATAGGGAACTATGACTGATGCATTAACTGATGCATGGATTTTTTTGCCCAATGAAACCAACAGGCCCATTGTGGTCTATGGGATTTTCATGGCATGTGAAACAGTAAGCTAAGCAGGACTGTTGGTAGCACAGTGGATGGGAGACCACCGCGGGTTCGAGTCCTGGGGTGGGACAGCATGTTACAGTGTTGTGGTTTAACTTTACTTTCCTGGAAAAACTGCTGAGTTGCCCATAGCAACCAATCAGATTGCTTCTATGATTTTTCACATGGCCTCTGCAAAATGAAAGAAGCGATCTGATTTGTTGCTATGGGAAACTCAGAAAATTTTCCTGGAAAAGTTTCTGAGTTGCCCATAGCAACCAGATTGCTTCCTTCATTTTTCAGAGGCCTTTTCAAAAATGAAAGAAGCAATCTGATTGGTTGCTATGGGCAACTGCACAACTCTTCCTCTACACTGGTTTTGATGAATCTCCCCCATAGAGGGAGATTTATCAAAACCTGTCCAGAGGAAAAGTTTCTGAGTTGCCCATAGCAACCAATCAGATTGCTTCCTTCATTTTGCAGAGGCCTTGTGAAAAATGAAAGAAGCAATCTGATTGGTTGCTATGGGCAACTTAGCTGCTTTTCCAGTAAAGTAAAGTTAAACCACAGCACTGTAACACTCTGTCCCACCCCAGGACTCAAACCTCAAACGAATATGCAAATTTTGCAAATATACGATGAATATTCGTCCATATATTTGCGAAATATCGCAAATTCGAATATGGCCTATGCCGCTCATCACTAGTCACCACCAAGGAGAGATTTGGCCAAACATGACATTTTACAAAAGATCTACGAATATTTGCTACTTTTATTCTGAAAGGTAAAAATAACTGTGTGTTGAGCCTCATGAATTTCATCTGATGGAGACTACACATGTTTCCTGCTTTCCTCAGTCTTTCATCTTTTTTAGAGCATTTTTAGCAGTGTTAAATGCGCATATTTATAAAGTACTTCTTTGGTAATCAGAACTCATCTTTCAATGCGATGCCTTAGCTGAAGTTAAGACACAGTTTATATAGGAAGCCTGCTAAAAGGAAATCATATATTTATGCAAATATAAAATATAAATGTACAATTATGACAGACAGAATACACAGTAAATCTCCCGAGAATCTGTTATATGAAATGAAAACTCTTTGATTATTTAAGCATAAAATGGATTTGTGAATTGAAGTAAATTGTTTATACTATGGCAAGCTGTGTAGAGCATTGTCTGTTTCTTTATGAGCTCCAGAAAGGCAATTTTTAGTCTTGTCCTCTTCCTAGCCTATTCATGAATACAGTCTAAAATGCACATATGGCT
This sequence comes from Hyla sarda, assembly GCF_029499605.1. Classification (NCBI taxonomy): domain Eukaryota; kingdom Metazoa; phylum Chordata; class Amphibia; order Anura; family Hylidae; genus Hyla; species Hyla sarda. The sequence goes on along the minus strand of NW_026610332.1, from coordinate 830 downwards.
CTGACGTCTTAAAGGGAATCTATCACAAGTTCTGCTGGCCTGTGGATAGATAGTACTGGGAGTGGGCTGGATGGAGAGACAGCTCATAAATATAATGGACTACAGAGCGCATGGTCCCTCTGCAGTTCATGGTAATAAACACCTTAAAAGAAAACTAACCTAGCATCACATTTAGTGTCCCTATAACCAGATAGCATAATCTGTCATAAATCTAGCGATGAAGTCTCTTTATAGGGTCTGAAAAAAGTGTCATCAATTTACATAACGAAACAGATGGCAACGGAAAAAAAAAAACAGGAACCAATGGATTTAGATCCTTAGATCATATGACTATACTGAAAAGGTTTCTTTACTTTCCCTTTTTTTGAACCATATAACTGCCTAGATCCCTTTAACTGACAGTAATGTGTAAGCAGTCCATGAAGGTCATGCAGCTCCCTAGTGTGGTCATGGTTACATGAAATTAAGGGACCCCATGACCTTGATCTAGAACTCTATTACAGTTCAGTACAAAATAGAGCCATAATGACTTAGGCTGAGAATACACTTGACATACTATAGCTGTTTGCTTAATTCTTATTTGACCATCAGCTGTCTTTCCTAAATCCCAAATACACATACAAGCGTGGCAAAGCAGTCAAATGTTCTGAAAGGGCCAAGGGATGAAGGCCGCTACCAGACACCTCTTAGAAGAATCAAGAATGTAAAAGTCCAACGGCATATGTCAAGAGTTGCATCTGTCTTGTACGGTTTTGTCCAGCTTTTTTCCATACCCAAAACAGAAGCCTACCACGGTTTTTGATCTGGGTAAAAAAAACGTATTGAAACCG
>NW_026610331.1:0-12656 GCF_029499605.1 Hyla sarda | reverse complement strand
AGTCTCAAAATTGGCGCAATATATATATATATTTTAATTGTGCCAGTTCATAGGAATAACAATATTAGCATGTGCCCTTTTACAAAATATTCCCATCCTCATATATAAATAAAGGACCAGTTAATGGCTACGTAGGTCAGAGACCAAATAAAGGAATGAGCCACCTAGCAACCAATCAGATCAGCTGTTTCATTTTCCCAATTAAGGATAGAGAAATAAACTGGAATCTGATTGGTTGTACTGCAGACAAGACCCAGGGAGTTGCCCATAGCAACCAATCAGATCGCTTCTTTCATTTTCCCATCTGTGAAAGAAAGGAGAGCCTGGGAGATGGTTGCTATGGGCAACAAGTACCAAGGGCCTCCATTTTCTTGTCTGTGTTACTTAGGGGGCTTTAGTATCGCCATTTTGTGACTCTGTGAGGGGCCATAATGTCTTTTATTGAAAGAGTAAATACTTGTGTATTACATGAAGAGTCCAGATCATTTCCATTCGAGGTATAGATTTGGGGTGTATTATGTTGTATATATCGTGTTCGTGTTATTTAATAAATGGAAGCATTTTTGTACATGATGTCTGGTATGTGCTATATATGACCGAAAATCCAAGGGGCCAAATAAGCATATGATGCCGCATACATGTCACCCATACACTGACCGCACACATGTCACCCATACACTGAACACCTACTACACACATGTCACCCATACACTGGACACCTATTACACACATGTCACCCATACACTGGACACCTATTACACACGTCACCCATACACTGGACACCGACTGCACACATGTCACCCATACACTGGACACCTATTACACACATGTCACCCATACACTGGACACCTATTACACACGTCACCCATACACTGGACACCGACTGCACACATGTCACCCATACACTGGACACCGACTGCACACGTCACCCATACACTGGACGCCTATTACACACGTCACCCATACACTGGACACCTATTACACACATGTCACCCATACACTGGACACCTATTACACACATGTCACCCATACACTGGACACCTATTACACACATGTCACCCATACACTGGACACCTATTACACACATGTCACCCATACACTGGACACCTATTACACACATGTCACCCATACACTGGACACCGACTGCACACACGTCACCCATACACTGGACACCTATTACACACATGTCACCCATACACTGGACACCTATTACACACATGTCACCCATACACTGGACACCTATTACACACATGTCACCCATACACTGGACACCTATTACACACGTCACCCATACACTGGACACCTATTACACACGTCACCCATACACTGGACACCTATTACACACACGTCACCCATACACTGGACACCTATTACACACATGTCACCCATACACTGGACACCTATTACACACGTCACCCATACACTGGACACCTATTACACACATGTCACCCATACACTGGACACCTATTACACACATGTCACCCATACACTGGACACCTATTACACACATGTCACCCACTCACTGGGCACACAGACAAATGCGCCAACACACCCTGGCCCCATGCTGCCTGAATGGCTGAATCCAGCGCTCCGCTATCTCCAGCAGCCCCTATAAGACAATGAAAGTAGTGACTGTGAGCATGTGTGCCAGTGCGCCATTCTACGGGGTACTCCGGACCCTGTTCTCATATTGGGGGGTCCCAGGAGTCAAACTCTCTGATTATAAACTTCTATCCTATCGGATAAGTGTTAATGGTTGGAATACCCCTTACATTGATGCAGGTCCAGATGGGAACACCTTTTTAGGCTTATGGGTTGTGGCTGCAGAACTGCCTTTTAGGGTACAGCTGCTGTAACTGTAAAGAACCCTTTCTTATGTTAATATTTGGATCCCCTGTTCGTCACATCTCCTTTTAGTCTTTACCGTAGTTGACCCCCACCCCTCCTGCGGGTATACAGTGCCTATATGTAATCTGGCCATGGTGCCATGTGTCTGTGTGTTCAACCCACATTACGACTCCCTGAGAACACAAAGGGTTAAGCGCCATGTGCGGGCGGGGCAGGGAGGGCGAAAACCAGGTAAACAGCCGTGTACGTCAAAGACACAGGTGACAGATGAGGCGAGGAAATCAATGTGCGATCGCCTCCGATCTGCTTCCGTGTATTTTCCAGGATGGGGCAAGGATGACCGGTACACGTGCATCACTGACTTATGGCTGAGTTCACACAGTTCCCGTATACATTTTCAATTTGAAAACCGTACGGAACCGTATTGAAAACCGTATGCATTGACTCTCCATTGAAAACCGTATGCCAAACCATGCATCCGGTTGCATCCGTTTTGCGTCCTGTATGGTTTTGTCCATTTTTTTTTCCCGTACCCAAAACCGTAGCCTACCACGGCTTTTGGTCCGGGCGAAAAACTGTATTGAAACCGTATACGTTTTTTTTATAACATGGGAGTCAATGTGAACCGTACAGAACTGTATGTGCGTACGGTTCCATCCGGTTTTCATCATACGGTTTTTGACTTTGCACAGTTTTTTTCTTGGAATTTCAATCAAACAAGTGAAACCTTATTCAAAATGGAGTGAAAAGTTACAAACGTAATTTGTATACACATTACAGGGTTCACACCACGATTTTGCTATACGGTTACATAAAAAAAAACTTATGCAACCGTACAGAAAACCGTGCCCATAGACTTCTCAAAACCGTATGCACCATAATGTATACGGTTGTCTCCGTTTTTCAAACCATACGTTTTTTTTAACTTTATTTTTTCCGGACAGAAAACCGTGGCCTACCACATTTTTTGGTCCCGGGGAAAAACCGTATTAAACCGTATACGTTTTTTAACATGGGAGTCAATTGGAACCGTACAGAACTGTATGTGCATACGGTTCCATCCGGTTTTCACCATCCAGTTTTTGACTTTGCACAGTTTTTTTTTCTTGGAATTTCAATCAAATTAGTGAAACTTTATTCAAAATGGAGTGAAAAGTTAAAAACGTATACGTTTTTTTCTTAATAAACAGATGCAACCAGACATCATTTTCAAATCGTATGCGGTTTTTAACCGTACACGGGTTAATATTTGTACATACGTTTTGATACAGTTTAGGCTGCATTCACACCACGTTTTTGCAATACAGTTCCCGGATCAGGTTTTTCATGAAGAACGGATTCAACCTGTATACGGTTAAAAACTGTATAAGGTTTGAAAAATTATGTCCGGTTGCATCCGTTTTTTAAGAAAAGAATGTATACGTTTTTAACTTTCCACTCCATTTTGAATAAAGTTTCACTTGTTTGATTGAAATTCCAAGAAAAAAAAACTGTGCAAAGTCAAAAACCGTTTGGTGAAAACCAGATGGAACCGCACGCACATACAGTTCTGTACGGTTCCCATTGAGTTCCATGTTAAAAAAAAAAAACATACGGTTTAATACGTTTTTTCACCCGGACCAAAAAACGTGGTAGACTACGGTTTTGGGTATGGGAAAAAAAAACTGACAAAACTGTATAAGATGTAACCGGACTAAACCGGATGATGCATCTGACGCACGGTTTACAATATTAAGTCAATGCATACGGTTTTCTATACGGTTCCGTACGGTTTTTAACCTGAACCCGTATACGGGAACTGTATAGCAAAAAAGTGGTGTGAACCCGCCCATATGTCAAAATGTGGATAAATAAAGAGTAGGACTCACGTGACGGGGCTGATGATGGAGCCATAAACCAGTGTTCTCCAACCAGGGTGTCTCCAGCTGCTGCAAAACTACAACTCCCAGCATGCCCGGACAGCCTTCGGCTGTTGTAGTTTTGCAACAGCTGGAGGCTCCCTGGTGGGGAAACACTGCTACAGACACTGAATACAGTGCCCACTCCTTCTCCAACCACAGGGGGTGCTATAGACCACTAGTTTAGGGTCGCTCACATATCTGCATAAGAGGAAATTAGATGCTGCGTTATCGCCACCTAAGGGAGAAAGACAGAATTACACTGTACACTCAGCAAGCTGCCGGTAGGGGTCAAGTCATGGCAAAAAAAGTGTTGGAACTCACCCAAGATTTCCACTCATGGGCTGGTCCTGCTAATGGGAATTGTGTTCCTGCTGTGGAAAAAGTGCAGGAACTCTGTTCCCATGCGTTCCTGCAGGACTTGAGCCCTGCCCATAGGTATCCAAGTCCATGGAATAAGGCAAATTTTAGCCAGTGAGTGTCCATAATAACAAGCAAATGCATCCCGAAACTGGTGATAATGTGCATTTTATCATATACTAGCTGAGCACCCGGCGTTGCCCGGTTTTTCCTTCCTAATCCTTGTTGGGGAGGAAAATCAACAGAGGAGGTAGCTTTTGACTTCATATCCCGTCCTCATATATTGTTGTCATATCCCGTCCTCCAGTCCCGTCCTCCCATCCCGACCTCCTATCCCGACCTCCTATCCCGACCTCCTATCCCACCCTTCTATCCTGACCGCCTATCCCGACCGCCTATCCCGACCTCCTATCCCGACCTCCTATCCCGACCTCCTATCCCGACCTCCTATCCCCTGCTCCTATCCCCTGCTCCTATCCCGACCTCCTATCCCGACCTCCTATCCCGACCTCCTATCCCCTGCTCCTATCCCCTGCTCCTATCCCCTGCTCCTATCCCCTGCTCCTATCCCGACCTCCTATCCCGACCTCCTATCCCGACCTCCTATCCCGACCTCCTATCCCGACCTCCTATCCCGACCTCCTATCCCGACCTCCTATCCCCTGCTCCTATCCCCTGCTCCTATCCCCTGCTCCTATCCCCTGCTCCTATCCCCTGCTCCTATCCCGACCTCCTATCCCGACCTCCTATCCCGACCTCCTATCCCGACCCGTAATATGTATAGTTTTGCAACATCTGGAGGTCCGCAGGTTGAATACCACTGCTATAAAGAATGTAAACCTTAGGCTGGGTCCACATGGGAATAATACAAGCACATTTTTGCTGTATATGGACGTATAAATGTGTTTGTATTAGGCTGCAATTCCACTTGCCCTTAAAGCTTTCCTGTCATATCAGAGAAAAAAATAATGTTCCTATATATTAGGTCATGCAGATGCTGTTCTTGGGTCTAACTGTGGTATGGGGGTGTGATGCAAAGTGCAGATGGAATTACCCTAGGGGCAGATGGCATTAACCCCTTGTATTCATGACGCCAGGGCATGGTTTATCCTCAATATCACCCGAAGGTATACCGCTGGATCCTGGGCTAGGCACGGGGGCAATAATTACTCCGACGCCAAGTTACAGATAACAGTAGCTTTACTGAGGGTAGACAGGTGGGAAAGTCTATACAGTTCAGCCAAGGCCCACGGAGGTGACCAGTGACTTCAGATACCTTAAAAGGAGTACTCTGGTGCAGACTACTCCTGCTCCGGGCTGCAAAAAAAATGAAAATGAACCATCTCTCACCTTCCTGGGTTCCCGCGGAGCGCCACTACAGCTGATCGGTCCTCCGGTCAATCCTCTTCATACTTCCGTGTGAACGAAGCGTCACATGGCGCTCAGCCTACCGCCGGCCGCCGAATTGTTCTGCCTCGGCCGGTGATAGGCTGAGCACCATGTGACGCTTCGTTCACACGGAAGTATGAAGAGGATTGACCGGAGGACCGATCAGCTGTAGTGACGCTCCGCGGGAACCCAGAAAGGTAAGAGATGGTTTATTTTCATTTTTTTGCATCCTGGGCAGGACGGAGCAGGGGTAGTCTGCACCAGAGTACTCCTTTAAGGGCTTGCTGGGACTGGTAGTAGAGGAGCTCAATTCAATGCAGGCCACGTTGACTTGACAAATGACGACTGTGACTGACATGACTGTGACTTACTTGTATCTTGTGGCTGTAGACTGGACTTGACGCCTCCTATGACTCTGGACACTTAGGCTCGACTGTACCTCAGCAGGAAGCAAGAGAGAGCAGAGGCTCCACCCAGGACTTTTATGGGAGAGGATCCCATTGGTCACCCCTAGGTCACCTGGTCACTGATACCTCCTGGGTAACAATCACATGACAACTCACATGGTAAACAGTCTTAAAGGGGTAGTCCAGTGATGAAAAACGTATCCCCTATCCTAAGGATAGGGGATAAGTTTGAGATCGCGGAGGGTCCGACCGCTGGGGCCCCCTGCGATCTCTCTGTACGGGGGCCAGGCTCTCCGGCCAGATAGCGGGTGTCGACCTCCGCACGAAGCGGTGGCTGACACGCCCCCTCAATACATCTCTATGGCAGAGCCGGAGATTGCCGAAGGCAGCGCTTCGGCTCTGCCATAGAGTTGTATTGAGGGGGCGTGTCGGCCGCCGCTTCGTGCGGAGGTCGACACGCCCCCTTCCCGCGGTCTGTCGGGGCTCCGTACAGGAGATCGCAGGGGGCCCCAGCGGTCGGATCCCCCACGATCTCAAACTTATCCCCTATCCTAAGGATAGGGGATAAGTTGTTCACCACTGGGTCACCACTGGACTACTCCTTTAAAGGTATAACACTCTTACATATATAACATAGGGAATATGGGGGAGATTTATCAAAACCTGTGCAGAGTAAAACTTGCCCAGTTGCCCATAGCAACCAATCAGATCGCTTCTTTCATTTTTAGGAAGGCCTCTGAAAAATGAAAGAAGCGATCTGATTGGTTGCTATGGGCAACTGGACAACTTTACCTCTGCACAGGCGTGATAAATCTCCCCCTATATACAATTACAATAAACGAGCCGGGGGGGGGGGGGGGGGGGGGGCATGGGGTCCACTGCAGGAGGCTGCCTGACAGGGTAGAAAGGGTACGGGGTAACACCTCCCCTACTGGGCCACCGCATAAGCGACAACCCATATGGCCACCATTTACATCTGTCTGAGGTGTTACCCCATTCATGAATTCTTGGACAATAGTCACTTACAGAGATGGTTCCAGACGCGTTTCGCACCTAGGTGCTTAGTCCACGACAGGTGAGTCTACGACTAAGCACCTAGGTGTGAAACGCGTCAGTCACCATCTCTGTATGTGACTATTGTCCAAGAATTCAATAAAGAAAGCTTTGGTTTTACCTGCAACCTTGGTACCGGACACAATACAGTGGTCCCTCAACATACGATGGTAATCAGTTCCAAATGGACCATCGTTTGTTGAAACCATCGTATGTTGAGGGATCCGTGCAATGTAAAGTATAGGACAGTGGTTTACAACCTGCGGACCTCCAGATGTTGCAAAACTACAACACTCAGCATGCCCGGACAGCCGCTGGCTGTCCGGGCATGCTGGGTGTTGTAGTTTTGCAACATCTGGAGGTCTGCAGATTGAAGACCACTGTTAGAGGAAGTTGTACTCACCTGTCCCCGCCGCTCCGGACCGTCACCGCTCGTCACCGCTGCCTGGGATGTCGCCGTCCATCGCTGTCGCCGTGTCCCTGCGGTGTCCCCGACGCTCCGTCAAGACCTCTGCTTCCCCGGGATCCTCGCTCTCCGTTGCCGCCATCACGTCGCTACGCACGCTGCTCCTATTGGATGACAGGACGGCGTGCGCAGCGATGTGATGATGACGATGGAGAGCGCCGACGATGCAGGGGATCCCGAAGAGGACGCGCCGGAGCCCCGAGGACAGGTAAGTGACATCACCGGAGCTCACAGGGCACCGTAAACGTCTATCCGGTGGCAGTGAAGCAGTCTGCACTGCCGGATAGCTGTTTATGCGATGGCCCCGACATACAAAAGCATCGTATGTTGATGCCGCCTTCAACATGCGATGGCCTCTGAGAGATCATCATATGTGTAAATTATCGTATGTTGGGGCCATCGTAGGTGAAGGGGTCACTGTACTTTCTACATGTTTGCCTATTAATCCGAGGGCGGTAACGGCGGTACCGTGCACAGGTGGATTGGTATACTGCAGCACGAGTGAGCGGTACAACATTTACAGTTAACCCCTTCAGCAATACAATGACGCATTACCTGCTATTACAAGGCAGATTTATTAGTCAGGAGTCTAGGAAAGCTGGGTGACAAAACTTGTGGGCACTGCAATAGAGGGCATATTGGTTGGTTGTTACCATGTTTTCTTAAAGGTGATCCAAAAAAGTTGTCATCACGAGAGAAGAGAGGACTCCGGGCTCTTTTTTTATTTATTTATTTATTTTTTTTTTTATTTTATTATATTTTATAACTTCTCTTATATTTATTTTATGACTATAGTTGAAAAGAGGCACGTTAATAACCAACAAAATGGCGCCCATTCTGCGGGCGACACAATCTTGACGGCCCGCCTCTCAGCGAACGTAGGACGTATCTACGCCTTACAGTGATGACGTAACCCGGAAACAGTTGTGTGAAATAAAACGTTCCTAGTTACCAGGGTTCCCCCTCCACAGTTTGGCAGGTGACGTTGGCTCGGAAGTGAGCTGGCGGTGCTGCCGTGGAGTGGCGGACCCGGAAGTGCGGCTGAGCCGGGAGAAATGGCGGCGGCTGCCGGAGCTGGAGACGAGGAGAGGGACATGAAGCAGCTGCAGTCCGACATGAGTGAACCGGGGAGCCCCCCGGGGAGGAGCGCGGGAGAGCGTAAGTGTACGGGAGCAGCCCTGAAAGCCTTAGCCATGGGGGGGAGGGCATGCATGCTTGCTGAGACTTGTAGTCCCACAAGAATGAATTGCTATGGAGTTCTTACTTATGTCAGGACTACAACTCCTAGCCTCTTTAATGTGTGGAAGTGCTGAGACTTGTAGTCCAACACAGACCTTGGTTGTATATATCTTCAGCAGATCTGGGGGGGGGGTATCTTCAATGGTGGATGTTGAGGGGAGTAGTCCAGCATACTAAGCTTTTCTGTATTAATGATTTATGCTGTGGTATTCAGTTAGTGTTCCACAAACAGGGTGCCTCCAGCTGCTGCAAAACTACAACACCCAGCATGCCCGGACAGCCGTTGGCTGTCCGGGCATGCTGGGAGTTGTAGTTTTGCAACAGCTGGAGGCGTCCTGGTTGAGAAACTCCAATATATAAATATATATTTTATTTTTATTTGCTTGTTTTACAGTTTTTACATAGTTTGACATATTTACAAAAAAAAAAAATACCATTATGTATGTAAAACATTGTATTTGATAAAATGTGGGAAACATTAAGCCAATTAGTCTTGTTTTGGTCCGTACGTTTGTGTTAGGCTTATATGTGTGGTACTTGTGAGCGTTCCCTAAGTTTTTTTTTTGGGGGGGGGGATCTACAATGTTGGGTTGAGTAGTGGTTGACACCACCTATTGCTATGGATTGTAGTACAGGATCTATGTGTATAGTAGTTTATAAGGTGGACTCCAGTGTTTGACAACGTATCCTCTTACCCTCAGGATAGGGGATACATTTCTGACTGCAGGGACCCCCACAGTCTCCATAACGGCATCGGCTCTCCCTAGTGCATGACCTATAGGAGAGTCGGAGACAGCGCTTGTGTATCTTTGGCGATCCTATAGACATTAAGGGGTTGTGTTGACTCTACTTCATGCACAGGGAGAGCTGGACCCCGTTACAGAGATCGTGAGGGTCTCTACGGTCTGAGAGATACACGTGAGGGGCGTCCTGCTGGGGGTTATATATATATATATATATATATATATATATATATATATATATATATATATATACACACGTGAGGGGCGTCCTGCTGGGGTCAGAGAGATACACGTGAGGGGCGTCCTGCTGGGGTCAGAGAGATACACGTGAGGGGCGTCCTGCTGGGGTTATAGAGATACATGTGAGGGGCGTCCTGCTGGGGTTATAGAGATACATGTGAGGGGCGTCCTGCTGGGGTTATAGAGATACATGTGAGGGGCGTCCTGCTGGGGTTATAGAGATACATGTGAGGGGCGTCCTGCTGGGGTTATAGATATAGACGTGAGGGGCGTCCTGCTGGGGTTATAGAGATACACGTGAGGGGCGTCCTGCTGGGGTTATAGAGATACACGTGAGGGGCGTCCTGCTGGGGTTATAGATATACATGTGAGGGGCGTCCTGCTGGGGTTATATATATATATATATATATATATATATACACGTGAGGGGCGTCCTGCTGGGGTTATATATATATACACGTGAGGGGCGTCCTGCTGGGGTTATAGAGATACACGTGAGGGGCGTCCTGCTGGGGTTATAGATATACATGTGAGGGGCGTCCTGCTGGGGTTATAGATATACATGTGAGGGGCGTCCTGCTGGGGTTATAGAGATACATGTGAGGGGCGTCCTGCTGGGGTTTTAGATATACACGTGAGGGGCGTCCTGCTGGGGTTATAGATATACATGTGAGGGGCGTCCTGCTGGGGTTATATATATATATATATATATATATATATATATATATATATATATATATATATACACACGTGATGGGCGCCCTGCTGGGGTTATAGATATACACGTGAGGGGCGTCCTGCTGGGGTTATAGATATACACGTGAGGGGCGCCCTGCTGGGGTTATAGAGATACACGTGAGGGGCGCCCTGCTGGGGTTATAGAGATACACGTGAGGGGCGTCCTGCTGGGGTTATAGAGATACACGTGAGGGGCGTCCTGCTGGGGTCAGAGAGATACACGTGAGGGGCGTCCTGCTGGGGGTTATAGATATACACGTGAGGGGCGTCCTGCTGGGGTCAGAGAGATACACGTGAGGGGCGTCCTGCTGGGGGTTATAGATATACACGTGAGGGGCGTCCTGCTGGGGTCAGAGAGATACACGTGAGGGGCGTCCTGCTGGGGGTTATAGAGATACACGTGAGGGGCGTCCTGCTGGGGGTTATAGAGATACACGTGAGGGGCGTCCTGCTGGGGGTTATAGAGATACACGTGAGGGGCGTCCTGCTGGGGGTTATAGATATATATGTGAGGGGCGTCCTGCTGGGGTTATAGAGATACACGTGAGGGGCGTCCTGCTGGGGGTTATAGAGATACACGTGAGGGGCGTCCTGCTGGGTGGGTCTGTGAGTTTTGGGGTCCTGGTTTGGCCCTGGCTCCAGGTCAGCGCTCTCCATCTCCAGTGATCACAGATCTGGCTGATAACAGGGAGCAATAAATGTTTTAGAAGTCAGTAAGGATGGGGCTGCGTGGACACTTGTCGTCCTTATTGTAAGTAAATTTTGCGCTTATCAAGGTGACGTTCTGCTTGGTAAATCGTTCTGTCATAGAGAAGACGTGCAGGGGGCCGCGTCTGGGGGGGATGATGAGGGTCCCTGATAGTATGAGACCATCTAGACTTGGGGAGGACATGTGGTGGTCCGTGCCGCCAGCCTCTCCTGCTGCATCAATGCCCCTTGTGTTATGTACGGAGTCGGGGGGAGGGCGGGGGTCCGGCTCATACAGTGAACACCTTTATACATTGTATTCAGCTCTGCAGGCAGAGACGGACTGGAGATACAGATCAGCTTCAATGTTAAAGGATAAATGAGCAGTGACAATAGGGAGAGCAGCGCCCCGCACAGGTATTCACTGCCTATTGTCACCTTATTTATCCTGTACTCGAATAAAGACATTAAAGGTCATAGACACGGGGGTGAGGGGTGCGGAGTGACGGCTCTATAGGAGTGTCTGGAGGGGGTGTGAGGATATAGGGAGGGGGGGTGTGTGAGGCCTGTATATGGGGCGTGGGGGGGTGAGGCCTGTATATGGGGGGGAGGCCTGTATATGGGGGGGGGGGTGAGGGGGTGCGGAGTGACGGCTCTACAGGAGTGTCTGGAGGGGGGTGTGAGGGCTGGATATAGGGGGGGGGGGGTGAGGGCTGGATATAGGGGGGGGTGGTGTGAGGGCTGGATATAGGGGGGGGGTGAGGGCTGGATATAGGGGGGGGTGAGGGCTGGATATAGGGGGGGGTGAGGGCTGGATATAGGGGGGGGGTGGTGTGAGGGCTGGATATAGGGGGGGGGTGAGGGCTGGATATAGGGGGGGGGTGAGGGCTGGATATAGGGGGGGGTGAGGGCTGGATATAGGGGGGGGGTGAGGGCTGGATATAGGGGGGGGTGTGAGAGCTGGATATAGGGGGGGGTGTGAGGGCTGTCTATGGGGGGTGTGAGGGCTGTCTATGGGGGGTGTGAGGGCTGGATATGGGGGGTGTGAGGGCTGGATATAGGGGGGGGTGTGAGGGCTGGATATAGGGGGGGGTGAGGGTTGGATATAGGGGGGGGGGGTGAGGGCTGGATATAGGGGGGGGTGTGAGGGCTGTCTATGGGGGGGGTGAGGGCTGGATATAGGGGGGGGTGAGGGCTGGATATAGGGGGGGGTGTGAGGGTTGGATATAGGGGGGGGTGAGGGCTGGATATAGGGGGGGGTGTGAGGGCTGTCTATGGGGGGGGTGAGGGCTGGATATAGGGGGGGGGGTGTGAGGGTTGAATATAGGGGGGGGGGGTGTGAGGGTTGAATATAGGGGGGGGGGTGTGAGGGTTGGATATAGGGGGGGGTGTGAGGGTTGGATATAGGGGGGGGGTGTGAGGGTTGGATATAGGGGGGGGTGTGAGGGCTGGATATAGGGGGGGGTGTGAGGGCTGGATATAGGGGGGGGGGGTGTGAGGGCTGGATATGGGGGGGGGGGGTATGAGGGCTGGATATGGGGGTGGGGGTGTGAGGGCTGGATATGGGGGTGGGGGTGTGAGGGCTGGA
>NW_026610330.1:0-12704 GCF_029499605.1 Hyla sarda | reverse complement strand
TATCATGAACTGCCTTGTAAATATTGGACTTTATTTATAGCTCTCTGTACATTTACTATCTCAATCCCTTTGAATGGATTAGAATCATCACAGTATCACAGTAAAAAGTACTGATCAGAGCCGGCAACAGCACTAGATTCCATACTACCTTAACAAATAAGGTGGAGCTCGCCCTGCAAAAAGTTGTCTCTTTAAGTCCGCCCATTGCGTGACTGACCCAGGAAAGTTTGGCAAGTTTTGTCCTGAGAGTTAAACCATCTCCCAGTCCCCTTGTCACGCAATGCCCCAAACACTGTGACCTCTCCCCTCTCTCCCTGCCAGCACCTGGAGGGAGCCCTCTCCCATCCCCCAACTAATGCAATGCAGAGACACAGCTGCAGGCACAGGGGCTTCTCTAAAACACAGACACTTATACAAGTTAAAATGAAAGATATGTTACCTGTTAGTAACAAAATACTCGACTACAACAAGTCCGAAGAGTCCATAGAGGGTCCAATACAAGGAGAATAATTAATCATTAACACCTGTTGCTCATTGAGTATTAATAACTAAATCAATATTTCCTGATAATATACACTACCTAATGATGACAACTACTAACAAGTATTTGTATTCATAATAAGACTACTATTCTGTACACCTTTTCCCTGTAGAATATTTGGCATGTGGCTTTGAAGAATAAATATAGGTAGTTATTGGGGAATGTTCAGTTTAGAAAACATAGATAGTTTTTATATATATATATATATATATATATATATATATATATATATGCTACTTTCACGTTAACTATTGATTAGTGTATTTTTATTTTAAAAAAAATTCAGAGGGGGGGGGGGTAAAATAATATTACTTATATATTGTCAAAACAGAATTTGAAAATCAATAAAGTTTATAGGAAAAACAGTGTAATCCAGCTCACCCCAGTACAGGCGCCCGGACTGGACTTGGACTCATCCACGTGATATAGAAAAGAGGTGAATGTCCAGCGCCAACTCGTGGAAAAGAACTTCTTTATTCGGTTGCCATAGGAAACATCACATGGACTCAAGTAATGTGACGCGTTTCGGCCCTGCGGGCCGAAACGCGTCACATTACTTGAGTCCATGTGATGTTTCCTATGGCAACCGAATAAAGAAGTTCTTTTTTACAGAGTTGGCGCTGGACAATCCCCTTTTTTTCAATAAAGTTTATAGCTATACTGATACTTTGGAGAGAGACTAGCAGTGCCACACATACACAAACATCGTGCCACTCAGATAAATCGTGCCAGGCAATGTGTGATGCGGTGCCACTGAGTAGGGTAACCTGATTGTTCACAGGCAGTGAGTGCCCAGGTCTATGAATTATGCTACCCCTTTCACCTTAGGCTAACCCCTCTTGCCCAAAAGCACCAGTTCTAGGAATGAAACCCTTATCAGAGCTGGTCTTGGCACAGCTACACTCTCAGCCATGTATCCTGGAGTTGTCACGCACATTGGCCAATCTTTAACCCGTCAGTGCAGGGTAAACGTTAACCAGGGTGCTGATGGCTGAGACAATGCAATACAATTACCACTGCCCACCTATTGTCCAATGTACCTACTACTACCACCTACAGCATATTAATAATAAAAATCTCATAACACTGTTTATAAGGCAGGTAGCACCAATACCTGGAACACATATACTGCAGCACACAAGCTGGGTGCTCATATAATTCCCAATATTTCACCTCAGTAGTAAAGGCAGGAATGATGGGGAAAGATGCCTCTCTATTGATTGATCTGCATCCACTAGTATTATAGGTTTATCTGTACAGTATACAGTATACTATACATATACAGTATACATATACTAATATACTAGTACAATTAGTAGTTATATAGAATAGTATAGTAATAGGATCATGTATTACATAGGATAGTATAGTACTATACAGTATATAGAAATAAAGTATGCCATTGTAGTATATATAGGTACAGTTCTGTTACAGTGCATTGTTCAGTGTAATTCGGTATAGCAGTAAAATATGGTATAATGAGACAAATATAGTTTGATATAGTGTTGCATAATGTACAGTATAGTACTATGTATAGTAGTAATACATAATTGTATAGTAGTAGAATTTAGTAGTATAGTAGTATAAAATTTACAGTAGTATAGTATATAGTAGTATATATAGTATATAGTAGAATTATAATTGTATAGTAGTAGAATATATAGTATATATATATATATATATATATAGTATATATATATATATATATATATAGTATAGAATATATATAGTATATATAGTATATCTATAGTAGTATAATAATTGTATAGTAGTATAATATATAGTATATATATATAGTATATATATCTATATATATGTGTATATATAGTATATATAGTAGTATAGAATATATATAGTATGTATAGTAGTATTATAATTGTATAGTAGTAGAATTTAGTAGTAGAGTAGTATAACATTTACAGTAGTATAGTATATAGTAGTATATATATAGTAGTATTATAATTGTATAGTAGTAGAATATATAGTATATTTAGTATATGTCTACATATATGTGTGTATATATAGTATATATAGTAGTATAGAATATATAGTAGTATTATAATTGTATAGTAGTAGAATTTAGTAGTATAGTGTAGTATAGTGTAGTTCACTATGCTATGTTATGTATTCAACATTGTAATATAGTAAGGTATAGTATTGCACAGTTTAGTATGGTATAGTACCAGAGTTTAATATACTGTTCTGTGTAGTGCAGTATTGTAACTTGGTATAGTGCAGTATAGTTTATAATTCAGTCTGTTATACTATAGCATATTATGAGGTCTAGACATATCGTGTACAATAAATCCCAATTCTCGAGAAGCTGACAATTATTCATACTAGCAAAACAATAACATCGTGACTATCTTTTATTCGTTTATTCCATCTGTCTATCCATCCATCATGAACCGGAAAATGAGCAATTACTTTTTTTGTTTTTGTTTTTTTGTTTTGTTTACCCTGATGCGTATTGATAAATATTCGGACATCATTTTCTGAAGGGAAGCTTTATGAATATAGGCTTATTCGTTAGCATACAATGCCTGTTGAGCAGAACAACAGTTTTGGTGTTAATTCGGTAAATCCCATTCATAACCTAAATTGCATAATTCATCCTAAAATTCTTATTTCGTTCTGAAACGAATTAGTCTGGAAATAACTCAAACAAAGCAAATACTAATCGATATTATTAAATAGTCAATGTATTTATCATAACTGTAGGGTAATATTAGAAAGCGATTGTTCCTTATAATGAGAAATTAAATGGCATCTACAGGATGATGTGGAGATCGTTTTCATATTACTGTGGAGATGTATTGTTTTATGTTACTGGAATACTGGGGAAATAGCAGAATAGTAACAAACCAACTATGGCAGGAACCAGGTAGACAAAGTCCCGATGTCTTACAACATACTGACAGAGAATACACCAGTGTATATCCACATGATCTGTCCTATACCCACCATTAGGGGCAAAAGAGGTGCAGTCGGCTTCTTCATACAGAAGTGTGTGTGCTGATATTGTAGAGCTGCAGTTTGGGAAATATTGGGGTGACAGCAGAGTATATGCTTTCTGATAATACTGACCTGTTATTTAGGAATTATAGGGGTAACAGCAGGGTATATGCTTTCTGATAATACAGACCTGTTATTTAGGTAATATTGGGGTGACAGCAGGGTATATGCTTTCTTATAATACAGACCTGTTATTTAGGTAATATTGGGGTGACAGCAGGGTATATGCTTTCTTATAATACAGACCTGTTATTTAGGTAATATTGGGGTGACAGCAGGGTATATGCTTTCTGATGATACAGACCTGTTATTTAGGTAATATTGGGGTGACAGCAGGGTATATGTTTGGTGATGTTACATACCTGCTACTGTTCAGCACTATATCCTGTTGTGCAGTATGGTTAGATAGGTACTATCAGAATATGTGCTAATATTGAATAAATCCATATGTCCAGGTTTCCAGCACTACATTCTAATATTTCAGCTGATAATATTAAAGGTGTCCAAGGGAATGTGCTCTACAATAGAAGACATGGGGACTTTTATCAGCACAGAGAACTGCCTTCTGATAGTCCTGTGATGAATGGTTCTAAAACAGACCTATCCTTCTTATGACTGGACTTCAAACAATGTATATTAAAATGTATACATTAGCGTATCCACTACACAATAGAGGACTATATTACCCTAATATCTGTACACTAGATTTGCATTCTATAAAATGTTCTGTAAACATAATAGATTCGAGCACAACATTCTTATGATCCCCTGATAAGGATGTACATTAATAAACCTGTGTATGTGGATAAAATGGTCATAGTCTTTTGTCTTACAATGAATGTGGCAGCAGCATTAAAGGGGTTATCCAGGATTAGGCAAAAACAGCACCACACTTGTCTATAGGTTATGTGTGGTATTACAACTTGGCCCCACTGAGCTGCAAAATTACACATGAGGACAGGTGTAGTTCTGTTGTTGAAAGAATTCTGCTGTACAATCCCTTTAATCATTACCTATAGACAGCAGCTTTCTATAACACATTGTGTAGCAAAGCTCATATCATAGACAAGCTACTGCAGAGACTGTGTATCCTTATGTACACTGGTCCCTCAAGTTACAATATTAATTGGTTCTGGGACGACCATTGTATGTTGAAACCATTGTATGTTGAGACCAGAACTCTATGGAAACCTGATAATTGGTTCTAAAGGCACCAAAATGTCATCCAAAAATAGGAAAAAGTGAGAGTTAAAGAAAAATAAGTAGATAACTAATACAGATAAAGCAAGTCCTTACATATAAAAGTAAGAAAGATCTGCTGGGAGCTGTAAATCACTGTCTATGTCAGTGTTTCCTAAGCAGGGAGCCTCCAGCTGTTGCAAAACTACAACTCACAGCATGCCCGGACAGCCAAAGGCTGTCCGGGCATGCTGGGAATTGTAGTTTTGCAACAGCTGGGGGCACCCTGCTTGGGAAACACTGGTCTATGTAGAGGACAGGAGCTTCTTCAGGGTCCTGTACAGTACACGCAATGTCCCAAAAAAGTAACATGGAGTCGCCCTCACCTGGTGTCCAAAGGAGCAGCTAACCCTGGAACAGGTAAAGAGTACGGAACATGTAGTACCTTCCTGTACTGTAGGGGGCGCTACCAGACACCAGTCGGTGCATACACTTCAGTAATACAGGTAAAGAGTACAGAACATGTAATATCTCCCTGTACTGTAGGAGGCGCTACCAGACACCAGTCAGTGCATACGCTTCAGTAATACAGGTGTTTTACCGGTAAATGATTGATCAGATCTTCCGGCCATTGATGCGTTTCACAGATCTGGACTGTCCGTAGCATTGTATGTTGCGTCTGGTTCCAAGTTACAACGGTCCAGAAAAGACCATTGTATGTTGAAACTATTGTATGTTGAGGCCATTGTAAGTTGAGGGATCACTGTATATCTATCTACAGTGAAAACTCTCCAATAGACCATCCCATACCCAGACCACATTGTCTGTTCCACAAATATTATGCATTCTTTCAGCAGATCACCCCTTAGAAGATTACTCTTTTTTGTGCAATTTTGGGTCATCTCAAAGAGGTTTTACTGTATCTTTCTTTCTTATGCCCCACAGGATGGTATATTCCAGACGATACAGTAGTAAAATGTATACAGTGACTACCCAAATTTGCAGAAAAAAAAGTAATCTTCTAAGAGGTGATCTGCTGAAAGAATGCATACTATTTGTGGAACAGACAATGTGGTCTGGGTATGGGATGGTCTATTGGAGAGTTTTCACTGTAGATAGATATACATAAGGACACAGTCTCTGCAGCAGGTGGATCCATAATAAAGATAGTAGATGCCTGCTGTGTGCCCTGATAATGATATCTACCTGAGCTGGAGCTGGATTTCCTTGCTGATAGAACAATGATCAGCCTAAGCTTGTTCTCAGAAGTCATAAGTGCTTGTAGGCTGCCTGTGTGCAGGATGTGGGGAGCTGGCAGCCTGCACATAGTATCTGCCTATTAGATCTGTTCTGGGATTAGTTGGCTCCTGGGAGGCTCCAGGTTCTTCACGCAACCCTCTGTACAGATGCCAGGAATTTGGGTGAGTGCAGGCAGCTCTCCTGTGCTGTAGTCACATGAGGTGGAGTCCTGGCCAATCAGGAGTCAGAGAGGTGTATATAAGAGAGTGCAGGCAGCTCTCTCACTATGGTACTCCTGCGGGTACACTCAAGCAGTTGCTCCTCCTAAGAACTTCATCTCCGCTTATACAAAGGACATACTCAAGGTATGTACTGAAAGCTTCTATTCATTACTCTATGCTATGAAACTGAGAGGCATTCATCATGGATAGTATATGGCTTGGGTAGATCTGATGTATGTTACAGGCATGATTTCTATATCCAGTGGGCAGAGGTAACTGTACAATATACAGGCAGCACTTGTTCAAGACAATGATATTGGCTTTTGTTACAAAGGGCTGTATTACAGATACTTCCATGGATATTAGTTGGTGTTAAAATAAATTACATGCTGTTGGTACATAATGTAAATTAATCTTTTCATTGACATATTATATATATATATATATATATATATATATATATATATATATATATATATATATATATATATGAGAGAGATCTACTGGCGATAATATATCAAGTGCATAATCCCACCTGACAATGCAAGTAATCTCAATATTTAGCTAACTTTTGCTGGTATACATAACCTCAGCTTAAATTGAGATAAAGATTGTTTTAAACTTTATGAAGGTCATTCCTCTATGATCTCATTAACCCTGCAGAAAAGTATCACTGCACTAACAGGGAGGGAACACACCAGTATTACATGGAGGGTTGAGTGGCTTCAGCTTGTTAGCTAGAATGTATCATTTCTAGTAATATTGATGAATATATAAGAGCCTAAAAAGCATTCTGCTCGATAACTCACATACACAGTTAGTGATATTAATGGAGATCAATGTATACAAGCAATCACATGAACATGGTTTACCAGTATGTGTCATGTAAGAATGGTCTATAGCAGTGGTCTCCAACCTGCGGACCTCCAGATGTTGCAAAACTACAACTCCCAGCATGCCCGGACAGCCAACGGCTGTCCGGGCATGCTGGGAGTTGCAGTTTTGCAGCATCTGGAGGTCCGCAGGTTGGAGACCACTAGTCTATAGTATCTAGTCTATAGAATTCAATGGTAGGGAGTGATGTTTCAGTCATTCATGGGCAGAGCAGAATGACTTTTTGTCCTAACTACTCTTTACTGGTCTGTAAGGCTGAGTTCACATATGTCAGATATCCGGCATAGGACTTAAATCTCAATGAAACTGATGCTATGACTGATGACAATGTGCATCAGTTGACACCAGTTGTATAGGATCTAGTGTCCATTGTTTCTAGCACTGGAAAGGGGAACGCAGCAAACTGCATTCTCATGCCCGGTGCCCTCCGGCATGTCCAACCATCCGGCGTCAAAATTGGGAGGCTGAATGGGATCGGTACTAGCATGCCGGACGCCTGATATATGTGAACCCAGCCTAACTTAGGTTTTCATTATGAAAAGATTATTACATAGATCTGTATACCCAGGCAGTCTCGGGTTCTTTAAATGGAACATGTCCCTTGCTCATAATGCAATATCATCCATGGCAGCAGCTTTAGTTATTGAAGTGGGTGCACAAGTAATCAATATGTTAAAGAACCTGTCACTTAGGTTAGGCTGCCCTCACCAATAATACAATTTCAATCATGCCAGCAGCTTCAGCTATTGAAGTGGGTGCACAAGGAAGCAATATGTTACAAGAGAACTTTTCCCTTAGGTTATGCTGCCCTAACATAGGAAAAGGCACACTTTTCAGCAGTTTGTCCCTTAGGGTGCATTCCCACACGGCGTATTTGCTGCTGCGTATTTTATTTTCTCTGTTGAAGTCAATGGGTAGGAAAATACGCAGCAAAATACGCCGTGTGGGAATGTACCCTTACACTGAAATGTACTACAGGTTTAGAGCACCTACACCCAAAAGCAGACAGTGCATGTCCAGAGAAGATTCCCCACTGCTTTTGCCCCCATCGATGATTGACAGATTTTTTTCCTATCACTGCATAGGAAGAAATCTGTCAATCATTAGCAGGGGAGCTGGGAAAGCAGCAGAATGTGTTGTCAGATAAGTCATTTGGCCCATCTAGTCTGAGCAATATTCTGACTATGAATAGTCCCTGGCCTTATCTCATATGAAGGATAGCCTTATGTCTATCCCATGCATGTTCAAATTTATTCACTGTATGTGCATGTTCCACTTCTACTAGAAGGCTATTCCATGCATCCACTATTCTTTCAGTAAAGTAATTATCCTACTGGGCAGTAATAATCATACTGCCGGGCAATCGTGATAGGAATACAGAACCTCATAAGACGACCAGCTAAAATTGCACAAAAAAAAAAGCTCTTTTAGGGGATTGGTTTTGGAAAAGAATACGGCCAGTATACATTATATGTGGTGCAGCTCAAAATTGGTCACAAATCTGGTCAAGGGGATGGTCTTCTCATGGGGGGGGGGGTCTTTTATAGAGGTTTTACTGTATAATAAAACACAATCTGTGTCATGTATAAAACCTCAAAAATGAAGAAAAATCCATCTTTACTAGTTCTGTCGAACGTCTAGTATTCCAAACCTTTGCCATCTGGCCAAGACAAACATTATCTTATGTCTTACTGGATATTATGTATGTGAACAGCCATTTAAGAACTTGTCATTACATAAAAGGACATTTTATATAGCCATCATCAAAGGCCAGAAGAGTTATTATTGCTAGATGGCTTGGTAATGGGCTTCACACTACGCTATGGGATTTCACTTTAATTCCAGTCTTTGAAGAAGTTATGGTTCATGCCTTCCCAACTGTGAACTTTAAAGCCTCTTGCAATTAAAGTAACATGTATCAATCCTCATCAAGTTACAAAGACAATAAGAATACAATACTAAGAATGTAAACCACTAGCGTTTGTCTTTATGACTTTGACATAAGTGAAATGGTGTACATTTATCATTATCACACATACCTTTCATAATACATTGTCAACTTGATTTCATTCAAACCTGAGGCAATTACTTCTACATAGATTAAAGTTATGTCATCATCGTAATCATTTAATAGACTGATGTCTTTATGTTTTACACTATAATAGTACAATACTCTACTGTTTTCTGTAAAACATGATCATATTGTTTCTTATTGTTGTCTTAATATTCGTCCTTATGTTTTTTCTTAGTCAACATGATTGATTTGGTCAGCTCCTTTGGTGTGATATCTACCACAGAGGTTCTTATTGCCTCTGTGGTGTTCTCAGTCATCTTCCTGTTCATCAAGAACACCAGAAAAAATGTCCCAGAAGGAACAAAGCCAGTGCCAGGACCAATGCCGTTGCCACTGATTGGGAACTTGCTCTCACTAGGCAAGAACCCACACCTTAGCCTAACCAAGATGAGTGAGACCTATGGAGATGTGCTTCAAATCCAGATTGGCACAAAGCCTGTTTTAGTGCTAAGTGGACTGGAAACACTCCGACAAGCCCTACTGAAGAAAGGTGATGTGTTTAATGCACGTCCAGACCTTTTTACATTTCGCCTGGTTGGTGACGGACAGAGTCTGACATTCAGTCAAGATTCTGGTGAAGTATGGCATGCACGCCGTAGACTGGCACATAATTCTCTCAAAACCTTTGCCATCTCTCCCTCTTTGGCATATTCAGGCAGGACTCTAGTGGAAGACCATATATCTAAAGAAGCCGATTATCTACTGAGGAAATTCCAACAGCTAATTGAAGAGAAAGGTGAATTTGACCCTTTTAGATATGTGGTTGTTTCTGTGGCTAATGTCATTTGTGCAATGTGCTTTGGAAAGCGATACAGCCACGAAGACCAAGAATTTCTAGACATAGTCAACTTGACGAATGAGTTTGGAGCAGCTGCTGCATCAGGAAATCCAGCTGATTTCATCCCTATTCTTCAATATTTACCAAGTCGCACCATGAAGAACTTTATTGAAATCAATAAGAAGTTTACAGGGTTCACACAGAAAAATGTTAAGGAACACTACAGAACCTTGGATAATGTAAGTATCTGCATTAAGTGCCAGTTTTTAGTGTAAAGTAGCATTTTAATTAGTACTCAAAATGTAGTTTCACAAGCTCTCCTAGATGTGTTTGCCAAAATAGCATAGATTACAATTTAACAAGTGGATCTTTTAAACTAGACAGAATGTGCATTCTACACAGCCTAAACTTCAGCTTTTTTTTTTTATAAATTTTTTTTATTTTTATTTTAGAACTCAATTCGGGATATTACTGACTCCCTTATTCAGCATTCTCAAGAAAGGAAATTAGATGAAAATTTGAATGTCCAGTTAACAGAACAGAAAATTGTGAATATTGTAAATGACCTTTTTGGAGCTGGTGAGTATAACATCATAGTTTGTCATATTTACCATGAAATCATTAATTGTTATCTGCCTCATCTCACAGTGGGTTATTTCACTGATACTTAAAGAGTACCTCTCATGATCTTGTTCAATTTTATAATCCTCCCAGTTCACTACCCCCATCATGATAAACCACCCCCTGCCTTTTATTTTTTAATTTTCTGCCTTGATATTGCTCTGTATTTTCTGCTCAGACTCAGTCAGATTCACAGACTGGGAAGGGGTGTTACCCAGCAGGCGTGACATCATCTGAAGCCATACAGGGGAGATCTTCCTCCCTCACACTGCTACACACAGCCCAGAGCAGTTCAGTTTGAGATGAGCTATGATTGGCTAAGGCTGCACCCCTCCCCTTTAGCACGCCAGACTGCGTTTCCTGATTTTGGACTTCTGCCAGGCCAGCAGGAGTCCAAAGTCTGCAAGAGATTGGGGGGGGGGGGGGGGGAATGTGCTCTGGACAAGTAGGGAGACGCTTAGTGGCAGCTTTTTTAAACATAAATAAAACATAGAAAACTTCATTTTAATAAACAAAGTACATAAATATTTTTATTTACCATAAGGAGTGCAATAGCAAAAATTACTTTTAATGACAGTGCCAATTTACCATATATACAATGACTTTTTTTATTGCGATGGTATGTATAGTGAATTAAAGTACATTACGCTAAGTAAGTTATCCCCACTTGCCCTGCAGAATACTTAAAATGTATTTGCAAGTAATCATGCCTTATTATAAGGAAGACACTGTTGGACAATGATCTTTTCAAGGTTTTTTAAGTTTCAGCTTTTTATTAGTCCTAGTGGCCAGAATAAAAACTGCAAGATTTCAGGATTCTTTTATAGTAACTGAAATGAAAAATAAAAAAATCTACAAAAATTCTTAAACATATATGTTTAACATAAAAAAAACGTAACGTAAACAATAGGTATCGCACATTTTTTTTTATCGCAATACGGTTTAGTGACAATAATCCTAAGAGGTATTTTACATAAAGAATCTAAGAAAAAAACAACTAAGACAATTTAATGTTTTTATAGGGTTTGATACCATTACAACTGCTTTGTCATGGTGTCTCATTTACCTTGTGGCCAACCCAGAAATACAAGAAAAAATCCAGAAAGAGCTTGGTGAGTTGTTCTTCTTCTTTGAATATCTTGTGTTTTTTAATCAGAGAAAAGCTATTATTATGAATATTAAATTAGTACCTGCAGTAAAAAAAATATGAACGCACATTTGTAAAATGCATAGATCAGATTAGGCACTTAACAACTATTTGTCAGGTTAGAATTCACTGCTTTGTTGCCAAACACTTCGGATGTGTTTCCACTGCTAAGTGGAAAAACAGCCACAGACTGGTGTAAAAAAAAAAAAAAAAAAAAAAAAAAATATATATATATATATATATATATATATATATATATATATATATATATATATATATATATATATATATATATATATATATATATATTTTTTTTTTTTTTTATGAGCCAAAGCTAGCCAGTATCTAAGATACTAAGATATTGTTACTGTGTTACAGATCAGGTCATTGGTAGAGAAAGAAGGCCAAAGTTTTCAGACAGAGCTCAGCTGCCTTACACAGAAGCTTTCATCTTAGAGATGTTCCGCCATTCATCTTTCCTTCCCTTCACAATTCCCCACTGGTAAGTGCTATATCAATGTACATTTATTTTAAAACAATGGGGGAGATTTAGTAAAACCGGTGCAGAGGAGAAGTTCACCAATTGCTTCTTCCATTTTTCAGAGACCTTTTTAAAAATGAAAGAAGTGATCTGATTGGTTGCTATGGGCAACTGGTCAACTTTTCCTCTGCACTGGTTTTAATCTCATCCAATTTATTTGATTTATAAAACATAGCCACTACTAATTCACTTAAAAATTATTGTTAAAGAAAAAAGCAGAATGGCTCAATTATCTTTTAATGGCACTGGATAATCCAACCCAACACCTATACCCATGGTGTAAAAGAAATGCAAAATAGGAACAAAATGTTGGAGCTCAAAGTCTATATAGATACTTGGAATCTAAAATATTTATCATAATATATATATATGAACCAGATACAGGCGCAGCACTCCAACAAAAAAGTGATTTAATATCTCATGTCAGCATTACAACGTTTCAGCTCCTCCTGGA
>NW_026610329.1:0-12795 GCF_029499605.1 Hyla sarda | reverse complement strand
ACCCTCATGTCATTTAACAGGATTCAGCACCACCCACAAGACAGCTACCTGTCATGTCATGTCAAACCTGCACAGGTGTGCTAGATTATTATTATTTAGTTTTATTTTATTTTTTTACACCAATCAGTGTGCAAACATGGTCATTAAAACGCTAAATGAATAGACGTTCATAAACCAGTCAGTGCAACTCATCATTTTGGTCTCCAATTCTCAAACTCAAATTCTCACCCACGGAGGATTAAATGAGAATCTTTCTTGTTTAACACTGGAATGGGGTGGTGCACTGTTCACTACCCGAAGATACTGCCACATCGGGTCAATGCATAGGGCGACAGAAGCAAGCTTCCAAATCAGCTCCCTTTCTCAAAAATCCATTTAATTTATGGTCCCCAGATAGGGAACGTATGTATCAGTATGTGCTCACAAGTCACCCAAGTGCAAGTATTCACACAAAAAAAAACGTGCCTCAGGATGCGATCTGTCGCAAGATCCTTTCTTTTTTTACACTTGATCTAAGCCAAAAGGCCTAGAGGGGATAACCGGGAAAGGGGTGGACCCAACCATGTCCCCTTCATGAGCACTCACATTACTCATAGGAATGGAAGGAAGGCTGGCAGCCAACCAGCCTCCCATACACTTTCTGGGTGGGTGGCAGTCAGCCACCCATACATACATACAGCACAGGCTAAACCCACATCATCACTTAAAAAAAGGACAGGCGACCATTGCACTCTGATGGAGCATTTAGCAATGCAATCCATAGCCTGGCTTTTGCCTGAACCCCCATCACTCCTCCTCTTGCATATAAGACAATATTTCAGATCTGCATATGAAAACAACACGCCTACCTTTGTTGCACATAGCTGCCTGCCTGTCTCTAGTTACCCCACTGGCTGTAGCTGCGTCCCTTCCGACATGGAATAACACCAACTGTAACGATAAACTGAAAATTAACAGTATAAACCTGCATCATTTTGGACTCTGGTATTTGCTGAATCCGGGTGACCTGACAATCGATGGTGGTGCCGCTGGTGATTCTGGCCTTCTTGGAATCTGTTGGGCCTATGTGTTAGCTCACACATCACTTGGGTATCCATGGTAACTACCACAACATGGTCATCTGCAGTTTACATCTAGCCTGTGGCATTGAATGGCATTTTAAAAGTGCTAAGGGTCCTGGTGCAATAATCCTCCCATGAGGATCAGCCTCAACGGCTTTGTAGATTGCACTCATGTCAGCAACTCCATATACATTTTTTTTTCTTCATGCTTCTTTCTTCATCCTTTTTTCTTTCTGTCATTCAGACTTTCATTCATTCGATCTCTCTCACTCACTTGCTTTAACTCATTTGTTCTCACTCACTCACTCACTCACTCAATCACTCACTCACTCATTCACTCTCACTCACTCTCACTCTCTCACTCACTCGCTCACTAAGTCAGTCTCTCTCTCTCTCTCTCTTTTTCTTTTTATATATATTTTTTTCCGTCTTCTTCTTCTTCTTCTTCTTCAGACCCTGTCATAGCACTAATGCCTTTCCAATACCACCAGCAGATGGAGACACTCCATTGCAACATTGGTTGTGAGCAGCAGTTTCTAAAAACAAATGCCTCATGGCGGATTTCCCATCCATCAATGGATGGTAAATTTTGTTTTTATCATTCACTGACCACAGAAACCAATGCATGGTCAAGCAACAGCAATGACACACCCTTGTGTATAGGCATGAGACCCTCATGTCATTTAACAGGATTCAGCACCACCCACAAGACAGCTACCTGTCATGTCATGTCAAACCTGCACAGGTGTGCTAGATTATTATTATTTAGTTTTATTTTATTTTTTTACACCAATCAGTGTGCAAACATGGTCATTAAAACGCTAAATGAATAGACGTTCATAAACCAGTCAGTGCAACTCATCATTTTGGTCTCCAATTCTCAAACTCAAATTCTCACCCACGGAGGATTAAATGAGAATCTTTCTTGTTTAACACTGGAATGGGGTGGTGCACTGTTCACTACCCGAAGATACTGCCACATCGGGTCAATGCATAGGGCGACAGAAGCAAGCTTCCAAATCAGCTCCCTTTCTCAAAAATCCATTTAATTTATGGTCCCCAGATAGGGAACGTATGTATCAGTATGTGCTCACAAGTCACCCAAGTGCAAGTATTCACACAAAAAAAAACGTGCCTCAGGATGCGATCTGTCGCAAGATCCTTTCTTTTTTTACACTTGATCTAAGCCAAAAGGCCTAGAGGGGATAACCGGGAAAGGGGTGGACCCAACCATGTCCCCTTCATGAGCACTCACATTACTCATAGGAATGGAAGGAAGGCTGGCAGCCAACCAGCCTCCCATACACTTTCTGGGTGGGTGGCAGTCAGCCACCCATACATACATACAGCACAGGCTAAACCCACATCATCACTTAAAAAAAGGACAGGCGACCATTGCACTCTGATGGAGCATTTAGCAATGCAATCCATAGCCTGGCTTTTGCCTGAACCCCCATCACTCCTCCTCTTGCATATAAGACAATATTTCAGATCTGCATATGAAAACAACACGCCTACCTTTGTTGCACATAGCTGCCTGCCTGTCTCTAGTTACCCCACTGGCTGTAGCTGCGTCCCTTCCGACATGGAATAACACCAACTGTAACGATAAACTGAAAATTAACAGTATAAACCTGCATCATTTTGGACTCTGGTATTTGCTGAATCCGGGTGACCTGACAATCGATGGTGGTGCCGCTGGTGATTCTGGCCTTCTTGGAATCTGTTGGGCCTATGTGTTAGCTCACACATCACTTGGGTATCCATGGTAACTACCACAACATGGTCATCTGCAGTTTACATCTAGCCCGTGGCATTGAATGGCATTTTAAAAGTGCTAAGGGTCCTGGTGCAATAATCCTCCCATGAGGATCAGCCTCAACGGCTTTGTAGATTGCACTCATGTCAGCAACTCCATATACATTTTTTTTTCTTCATGCTTCTTTCTTCATCCTTTTTTCTTTCTGTCATTCAGACTTTCATTCATTCGATCTCTCTCACTCACTTGCTTTAACTCATTTGTTCTCACTCACTCACTCACTCACTCACTCAATCACTCACTCACTCATTCACTCTCACTCACTCTCACTCTCTCTCTCACTCGCTCACTAAGTCAGTCTCTCTCTCTCTCTCTCTTTTTCTTTTTATATATATTTTTTTCCGTCTTCTTCTTCTTCTTCTTCTTCTTCTTCTTCTTCTTCAGACCCTGTCATAGCACTAATGCCTTTCCAATACCACCAGCAGATGGAGACACTCCATTGCAACATTGGTTGTGAGCAGCAGTTTCTAAAAACAAATGCCTCATGGCGGATTTCCCATCCATCAATGGATGGTAAATTTTGTTTTTATCATTCACTGACCACAGAAACCAATGCATGGTCAAGCAACAGCAATGACACACCCTTGTGTATAGGCATGAGACCCTCATGTCATTTAACAGGATTCAGCACCACCCACAAGACAGCTACCTGTCATGTCATGTCAAACCTGCACAGGTGTGCTAGATTATTATTATTTAGTTTTATTTTATTTTTTTACACCAATCAGTGTGCAAACATGGTCATTAAAACGCTAAATGAATAGACGTTCATAAACCAGTCAGTGCAACTCATCATTTTGGTCTCCAATTCTCAAACTCAAATTCTCACCCACGGAGGATTAAATGAGAATCTTTCTTGTTTAACACTGGAATGGGGTGGTGCACTGTTCACTACCCGAAGATACTGCCACATCGGGTCAATGCATAGGGCGACAGAAGCAAGCTTCCAAATCAGCTCCCTTTCTCAAAAATCCATTTAATTTATGGTCCCCAGATAGGGAACGTATGTATCAGTATGTGCTCACAAGTCACCCAAGTGCAAGTATTCACACAAAAAAAAACGTGCCTCAGGATGCGATCTGTCGCAAGATCCTTTCTTTTTTTACACTTGATCTAAGCCAAAAGGCCTAGAGGGGATAACCGGGAAAGGGGTGGACCCAACCATGTCCCCTTCATGAGCACTCACATTACTCATAGGAATGGAAGGAAGGCTGGCAGCCAACCAGCCTCCCATACACTTTCTGGGTGGGTGGCAGTCAGCCACCCATACATACATACAGCACAGGCTAAACCCACATCATCACTTAAAAAAAGGACAGGCGACCATTGCACTCTGATGGAGCATTTAGCAATGCAATCCATAGCCTGGCTTTTGCCTGAACCCCCATCACTCCTCCTCTTGCATATAAGACAATATTTCAGATCTGCATATGAAAACAACACGCCTACCTTTGTTGCACATAGCTGCCTGCCTGTCTCTAGTTACCCCACTGGCTGTAGCTGCGTCCCTTCCGACATGGAATAACACCAACTGTAACGATAAACTGAAAATTAACAGTATAAACCTGCATCATTTTGGACTCTGGTATTTGCTGAATCCGGGTGACCTGACAATCGATGGTGGTGCCGCTGGTGATTCTGGCCTTCTTGGAATCTGTTGGGCCTATGTGTTAGCTCACACATCACTTGGGTATCCATGGTAACTACCACAACATGGTCATCTGCAGTTTACATCTAGCCCGTGGCATTGAATGGCATTTTAAAAGTGCTAAGGGTCCTGGTGCAATAATCCTCCCATGAGGATCAGCCTCAACGGCTTTGTAGATTGCACTCATGTCAGCAACTCCATATACATTTTTTTTTCTTCATGCTTCTTTCTTCATCCTTTTTTCTTTCTGTCATTCAGACTTTCATTCATTCGATCTCTCTCACTCACTTGCTTTAACTCATTTGTTCTCACTCACTCACTCACTCACTCAATCACTCACTCACTCATTCACTCTCACTCACTCTCACTCTCTCACTCACTCGCTCACTAAGTCAGTCTCTCTCTCTCTCTCTCTTTTTCTTTTTATATATATTTTTTTCCGTCTTCTTCTTCTTCTTCTTCTTCTTCTTCTTCTTCAGACCCTGTCATAGCACTAATGCCTTTCCAATACCACCAGCAGATGGAGACACTCCATTGCAACATTGGTTGTGAGCAGCAGTTTCTAAAAACAAATGCCTCATGGCGGATTTCCCATCCATCAATGGATGGTAAATTTTGTTTTTATCATTCACTGACCACAGAAACCAATGCATGGTCAAGCAACAGCAATGACACACCCTTGTGTATAGGCATGAGACCCTCATGTCATTTAACAGGATTCAGCACCACCCACAAGACAGCTACCTGTCATGTCATGTCAAACCTGCACAGGTGTGCTAGATTATTATTATTTAGTTTTATTTTATTTTTTTACACCAATCAGTGTGCAAACATGGTCATTAAAACGCTAAATGAATAGACGTTCATAAACCAGTCAGTGCAACTCATCATTTTGGTCTCCAATTCTCAAACTCAAATTCTCACCCACGGAGGATTAAATGAGAATCTTTCTTGTTTAACACTGGAATGGGGTGGTGCACTGTTCACTACCCGAAGATACTGCCACATCGGGTCAATGCATAGGGCGACAGAAGCAAGCTTCCAAATCAGCTCCCTTTCTCAAAAATCCATTTAATTTATGGTCCCCAGATAGGGAACGTATGTATCAGTATGTGCTCACAAGTCACCCAAGTGCAAGTATTCACACAAAAAAAAACGTGCCTCAGGATGCGATCTGTCGCAAGATCCTTTCTTTTTTTACACTTGATCTAAGCCAAAAGGCCTAGAGGGGATAACCGGGAAAGGGGTGGACCCAACCATGTCCCCTTCATGAGCACTCACATTACTCATAGGAATGGAAGGAAGGCTGGCAGCCAACCAGCCTCCCATACACTTTCTGGGTGGGTGGCAGTCAGCCACCCATACATACATACAGCACAGGCTAAACCCACATCATCACTTAAAAAAAGGACAGGCGACCATTGCACTCTGATGGAGCATTTAGCAATGCAATCCATAGCCTGGCTTTTGCCTGAACCCCCATCACTCCTCCTCTTGCATATAAGACAATATTTCAGATCTGCATATGAAAACAACACGCCTACCTTTGTTGCACATAGCTGCCTGCCTGTCTCTAGTTACCCCACTGGCTGTAGCTGCGTCCCTTCCGACATGGAATAACACCAACTGTAACGATAAACTGAAAATTAACAGTATAAACCTGCATCATTTTGGACTCTGGTATTTGCTGAATCCGGGTGACCTGACAATCGATGGTGGTGCCGCTGGTGATTCTGGCCTTCTTGGAATCTGTTGGGCCTATGTGTTAGCTCACACATCACTTGGGTATCCATGGTAACTACCACAACATGGTCATCTGCAGTTTACATCTAGCCCGTGGCATTGAATGGCATTTTAAAAGTGCTAAGGGTCCTGGTGCAATAATCCTCCCATGAGGATCAGCCTCAACGGCTTTGTAGATTGCACTCATGTCAGCAACTCCATATACATTTTTTTTTCTTCATGCTTCTTTCTTCATCCTTTTTTCTTTCTGTCATTCAGACTTTCATTCATTCGATCTCTCTCACTCACTTGCTTTAACTCATTTGTTCTCACTCACTCACTCACTCACTCAATCACTCACTCACTCATTCACTCTCACTCACTCTCACTCTCTCACTCACTCGCTCACTAAGTCAGTCTCTCTCTCTCTCTCTCTTTTTCTTTTTATATATATTTTTTTCCGTCTTCTTCTTCTTCTTCTTCTTCTTCTTCAGACCCTGTCATAGCACTAATGCCTTTCCAATACCACCAGCAGATGGAGACACTCCATTGCAACATTGGTTGTGAGCAGCAGTTTCTAAAAACAAATGCCTCATGGCGGATTTCCCATCCATCAATGGATGGTAAATTTTGTTTTTATCATTCACTGACCACAGAAACCAATGCATGGTCAAGCAACAGCAATGACACACCCTTGTGTATAGGCATGAGACCCTCATGTCATTTAACAGGATTCAGCACCACCCACAAGACAGCTACCTGTCATGTCATGTCAAACCTGCACAGGTGTGCTAGATTATTATTATTTAGTTTTATTTTATTTTTTTACACCAATCAGTGTGCAAACATGGTCATTAAAACGCTAAATGAATAGACGTTCATAAACCAGTCAGTGCAACTCATCATTTTGGTCTCCAATTCTCAAACTCAAATTCTCACCCACGGAGGATTAAATGAGAATCTTTCTTGTTTAACACTGGAATGGGGTGGTGCACTGTTCACTACCCGAAGATACTGCCACATCGGGTCAATGCATAGGGCGACAGAAGCAAGCTTCCAAATCAGCTCCCTTTCTCAAAAATCCATTTAATTTATGGTCCCCAGATAGGGAACGTATGTATCAGTATGTGCTCACAAGTCACCCAAGTGCAAGTATTCACACAAAAAAAAACGTGCCTCAGGATGCGATCTGTCGCAAGATCCTTTCTTTTTTTACACTTGATCTAAGCCAAAAGGCCTAGAGGGGATAACCGGGAAAGGGGTGGACCCAACCATGTCCCCTTCATGAGCACTCACATTACTCATAGGAATGGAAGGAAGGCTGGCAGCCAACCAGCCTCCCATACACTTTCTGGGTGGGTGGCAGTCAGCCACCCATACATACATACAGCACAGGCTAAACCCACATCATCACTTAAAAAAAGGACAGGCGACCATTGCACTCTGATGGAGCATTTAGCAATGCAATCCATAGCCTGGCTTTTGCCTGAACCCCCATCACTCCTCCTCTTGCATATAAGACAATATTTC
Source organism: Hyla sarda (assembly GCF_029499605.1). NCBI lineage: Eukaryota > Metazoa > Chordata > Amphibia > Anura > Hylidae > Hyla > Hyla sarda. The sequence goes on along the minus strand of NW_026610329.1, from coordinate 5,015 downwards.
AGATCTGCATATGAAAACAACACGCCTACCTTTGTTGCACATAGCTGCCTGCCTGTCTCTAGTTACCCCACTGGCTGTAGCTGCGTCCCTTCCGACATGGAATAACACCAACTGTAACGATAAACTGAAAATTAACAGTATAAACCTGCATCATTTTGGACTCTGGTATTTGCTGAATCCGGGTGACCTGACAATCGATGGTGGTGCCGCTGGTGATTCTGGCCTTCTTGGAATCTGTTGGGCCTATGTGTTAGCTCACACATCACTTGGGTATCCATGGTAACTACCACAACATGGTCATCTGCAGTTTACATCTAGCCCGTGGCATTGAATGGCATTTTAAAAGTGCTAAGGGTCCTGGTGCAATAATCCTCCCATGAGGATCAGCCTCAACGGCTTTGTAGATTGCACTCATGTCAGCAACTCCATATACATTTTTTTTTCTTCATGCTTCTTTCTTCATCCTTTTTTCTTTCTGTCATTCAGACTTTCATTCATTCGATCTCTCTCACTCACTTGCTTTAACTCATTTGTTCTCACTCACTCACTCACTCACTCAATCACTCACTCACTCATTCACTCTCACTCACTCTCACTCTCTCACTCACTCGCTCACTAAGTCAGTCTCTCTCTCTCTCTCTCTTTTTCTTTTTATATATATTTTTTTCCGTCTTCTTCTTCTTCTTCTTCTTCTTCTTCAGACCCTGTCATAGCACTAATGCCTTTCCAATACCACCAGCAGATGGAGACACTCCATTGCAACATTGGTTGTGAGCAGCAGTTTCTAAAAACAAATGCCTCATGGCGGATTTCCCATCCATCAATGGATGGTAAATTTTGTTTTTATCATTCACTGACCACAGAAACCAATGCATGGTCAAGCAACAGCAATGACACACCCTTGTGTATAGGCATGAGACCCTCATGTCATTTAACAGGATTCAGCACCACCCACAAGACAGCTACCTGTCATGTCATGTCAAACCTGCACAGGTGTGCTAGATTATTATTATTTAGTTTTATTTTATTTTTTTACACCAATCAGTGTGCAAACATGGTCATTAAAACGCTAAATGAATAGACGTTCATAAACCAGTCAGTGCAACTCATCATTTTGGTCTCCAATTCTCAAACTCAAATTCTCACCCACGGAGGATTAAATGAGAATCTTTCTTGTTTAACACTGGAATGGGGTGGTGCACTGTTCACTACCCGAAGATACTGCCACATCGGGTCAATGCATAGGGCGACAGAAGCAAGCTTCCAAATCAGCTCCCTTTCTCAAAAATCCATTTAATTTATGGTCCCCAGATAGGGAACGTATGTATCAGTATGTGCTCACAAGTCACCCAAGTGCAAGTATTCACACAAAAAAAAACGTGCCTCAGGATGCGATCTGTCGCAAGATCCTTTCTTTTTTTACACTTGATCTAAGCCAAAAGGCCTAGAGGGGATAACCGGGAAAGGGGTGGACCCAACCATGTCCCCTTCATGAGCACTCACATTACTCATAGGAATGGAAGGAAGGCTGGCAGCCAACCAGCCTCCCATACACTTTCTGGGTGGGTGGCAGTCAGCCACCCATACATACATACAGCACAGGCTAAACCCACATCATCACTTAAAAAAAGGACAGGCGACCATTGCACTCTGATGGAGCATTTAGCAATGCAATCCATAGCCTGGCTTTTGCCTGAACCCCCATCACTCCTCCTCTTGCATATAAGACAATATTTCAGATCTGCATATGAAAACAACACGCCTACCTTTGTTGCACATAGCTGCCTGCCTGTCTCTAGTTACCCCACTGGCTGTAGCTGCGTCCCTTCCGACATGGAATAACACCAACTGTAACGATAAACTGAAAATTAACAGTATAAACCTGCATCATTTTGGACTCTGGTATTTGCTGAATCCGGGTGACCTGACAATCGATGGTGGTGCCGCTGGTGATTCTGGCCTTCTTGGAATCTGTTGGGCCTATGTGTTAGCTCACACATCACTTGGGTATCCATGGTAACTACCACAACATGGTCATCTGCAGTTTACATCTAGCCCGTGGCATTGAATGGCATTTTAAAAGTGCTAAGGGTCCTGGTGCAATAATCCTCCCATGAGGATCAGCCTCAACGGCTTTGTAGATTGCACTCATGTCAGCAACTCCATATACATTTTTTTTTCTTCATGCTTCTTTCTTCATCCTTTTTTCTTTCTGTCATTCAGACTTTCATTCATTCGATCTCTCTCACTCACTTGCTTTAACTCATTTGTTCTCACTCACTCACTCACTCACTCAATCACTCACTCACTCATTCACTCTCACTCACTCTCACTCTCTCACTCACTCGCTCACTAAGTCAGTCTCTCTCTCTCTCTCTCTTTTTCTTTTTATATATATTTTTTTCCGTCTTCTTCTTCTTCTTCTTCTTCTTCAGACCCTGTCATAGCACTAATGCCTTTCCAATACCACCAGCAGATGGAGACACTCCATTGCAACATTGGTTGTGAGCAGCAGTTTCTAAAAACAAATGCCTCATGGCGGATTTCCCATCCATCAATGGATGGTAAATTTTGTTTTTATCATTCACTGACCACAGAAACCAATGCATGGTCAAGCAACAGCAATGACACACCCTTGTGTATAGGCATGAGACCCTCATGTCATTTAACAGGATTCAGCACCACCCACAAGACAGCTACCTGTCATGTCATGTCAAACCTGCACAGGTGTGCTAGATTATTATTATTTAGTTTTATTTTATTTTTTTACACCAATCAGTGTGCAAACATGGTCATTAAAACGCTAAATGAATAGACGTTCATAAACCAGTCAGTGCAACTCATCATTTTGGTCTCCAATTCTCAAACTCAAATTCTCACCCACGGAGGATTAAATGAGAATCTTTCTTGTTTAACACTGGAATGGGGTGGTGCACTGTTCACTACCCGAAGATACTGCCACATCGGGTCAATGCATAGGGCGACAGAAGCAAGCTTCCAAATCAGCTCCCTTTCTCAAAAATCCATTTAATTTATGGTCCCCAGATAGGGAACGTATGTATCAGTATGTGCTCACAAGTCACCCAAGTGCAAGTATTCACACAAAAAAAAACGTGCCTCAGGATGCGATCTGTCGCAAGATCCTTTCTTTTTTTACACTTGATCTAAGCCAAAAGGCCTAGAGGGGATAACCGGGAAAGGGGTGGACCCAACCATGTCCCCTTCATGAGCACTCACATTACTCATAGGAATGGAAGGAAGGCTGGCAGCCAACCAGCCTCCCATACACTTTCTGGGTGGGTGGCAGTCAGCCACCCATACATACATACAGCACAGGCTAAACCCACATCATCACTTAAAAAAAGGACAGGCGACCATTGCACTCTGATGGAGCATTTAGCAATGCAATCCATAGCCTGGCTTTTGCCTGAACCCCCATCACTCCTCCTCTTGCATATAAGACAATATTTCAGATCTGCATATGAAAACAACACGCCTACCTTTGTTGCACATAGCTGCCTGCCTGTCTCTAGTTACCCCACTGGCTGTAGCTGCGTCCCTTCCGACATGGAATAACACCAACTGTAACGATAAACTGAAAATTAACAGTATAAACCTGCATCATTTTGGACTCTGGTATTTGCTGAATCCGGGTGACCTGACAATCGATGGTGGTGCCGCTGGTGATTCTGGCCTTCTTGGAATCTGTTGGGCCTATGTGTTAGCTCACACATCACTTGGGTATCCATGGTAACTACCACAACATGGTCATCTGCAGTTTACATCTAGCCCGTGGCATTGAATGGCATTTTAAAAGTGCTAAGGGTCCTGGTGCAATAATCCTCCCATGAGGATCAGCCTCAACGGCTTTGTAGATTGCACTCATGTCAGCAACTCCATATACATTTTTTTTTCTTCATGCTTCTTTCTTCATCCTTTTTTCTTTCTGTCATTCAGACTTTCATTCATTCGATCTCTCTCACTCACTTGCTTTAACTCATTTGTTCTCACTCACTCACTCACTCACTCAATCACTCACTCACTCATTCACTCTCACTCACTCTCACTCTCTCACTCACTCGCTCACTAAGTCAGTCTCTCTCTCTCTCTCTCTTTTTCTTTTTATATATATTTTTTTCCGTCTTCTTCTTCTTCTTCTTCTTCTTCTTCAGACCCTGTCATAGCACTAATGCCTTTCCAATACCACCAGCAGATGGAGACACTCCATTGCAACATTGGTTGTGAGCAGCAGTTTCTAAAAACAAATGCCTCATGGCGGATTTCCCATCCATCAATGGATGGTAAATTTTGTTTTTATCATTCACTGACCACAGAAACCAATGCATGGTCAAGCAACAGCAATGACACACCCTTGTGTATAGGCATGAGACCCTCATGTCATTTAACAGGATTCAGCACCACCCACAAGACAGCTACCTGTCATGTCATGTCAAACCTGCACAGGTGTGCTAGATTATTATTATTTAGTTTTATTTTATTTTTTTACACCAATCAGTGTGCAAACATGGTCATTAAAACGCTAAATGAATAGACGTTCATAAACCAGTCAGTGCAACTCATCATTTTGGTCTCCAATTCTCAAACTCAAATTCTCACCCACGGAGGATTAAATGAGAATCTTTCTTGTTTAACACTGGAATGGGGTGGTGCACTGTTCACTACCCGAAGATACTGCCACATCGGGTCAATGCATAGGGCGACAGAAGCAAGCTTCCAAATCAGCTCCCTTTCTCAAAAATCCATTTAATTTATGGTCCCCAGATAGGGAACGTATGTATCAGTATGTGCTCACAAGTCACCCAAGTGCAAGTATTCACACAAAAAAAAACGTGCCTCAGGATGCGATCTGTCGCAAGATCCTTTCTTTTTTTACACTTGATCTAAGCCAAAAGGCCTAGAGGGGATAACCGGGAAAGGGGTGGACCCAACCATGTCCCCTTCATGAGCACTCACATTACTCATAGGAATGGAAGGAAGGCTGGCAGCCAACCAGC